>NW_024395824.1:2849449-3001019 GCF_016617805.1 Bactrocera tryoni
ATGTATTTTTGGAAAAAATAAGATAATAACAAAGGATAAAGATCCTTTTTTTACAAATGTATTTCTGGGAAAAATAAAAATTTATATTTTTGGACTACTATATAATAATTGTGGCATAACTTTTATATACCAATTAAAATAATAAATTTAAAATGAGAAATGATATTTTGATTTATGCTTGCATAAGTTTATTAAATTTAAGAACTCCCAACCCAATTTGCATAATATTTCTATAAATTTACAATATTATACTAAATATTAAATGTTATTTTGAAAATGTACTTTATTTTTATAATATAACACAACCGTCTTAACTCGCTCTTCTAATTTTCATATTACCGAAATTAAAATGCCGTCGGCATATGTGGAAATGGAATATGTTGCCTCTTCGAAATTTTCATATAAAAAGAAAACTGCGCTGTTAAACTGCTGAAGAGACAGCTTCTAGCTTACCATATATGGCAAACTATGTAGTATTCTATATCTAGTAAGCAATGAGCAATGTGGAGTCTGCACAGGCAGAGGTGCCCTGTTATTATAATAAAAGTATTTTTGAGAGTTGGTAACACTGTAAGGTTGGCACCATCAAACATGTCAACACATTAATTATATTTATATATTTTGAAATTTGAAATTGAAATTTAAATACACGATGTTATGAGCAAAGTTGATATTATGTTGTCGATTCAAAAGTCTTGTTTTAATGCGTTCTTCAATTCGAGTGGAACTGAGAGTACAAATACCGTCAAATGTTTGACAGCAAGTAAGTGGTCAACTTTTATATGGGAAAAGGGAATTGTCGTTTTACTCTTCTTACTTGTAATTTTTCCTTATTTGCTCACCGTTTAGACCTACCCTGGACTACGACAAACATTTTAAAACCAAAGTCAGCTCAATCGGCCCAGCCGTTCTCGAGTTTTAATCAGACTAACGAACAACAATTCATTTTTATTTTTTTAGTATAATAGTATAATTTATATAGTATATAGTATATTATATAGTATATATATATAGTATATATAGATATGTGATAAACAATAATATATAAATGTAAAATAACCAGAAATTACTGTCTAAAAGTGAATATTTTTTGTATTTCTTTTATGCTCATATGAGCTCTCTCGTATTAAACCCCAATATTATTTTGATTACTGACTTTTAGGTTAAAACAGACTTGAAAGGCTTTGCAAAGTTGATAAAGCAAATTTTTTACTTCTAACTTTAATAAATTCACCGCAAATAAAACAGAATGAATCAAAATCATTTTTACGCTGGTTTGATGCCATTTTATATCTGCAATACTGCTTTAACAAAACTAGTATAATCAAAAAATATTTTTATTACTTTTATTAAGTTTTACTATTAAAATAACATACAAAAAAGTAAAAAAAAAATTAAAAGTGCACATTTTTACTTTTTCTTTTCTGTTCATAGGTACTATCTCTTAATAAACCCCAAATATAGTATTATTACTATAATTTTTACAAAAACACACTTTATACGAAAAAAAGTTTTTTCTTATCGTGTTTGTTCATAATTAATCAGAAAATCATAAAATAAACTTTAGGACAAAGAACGAAAATTTTTTTGTAGAGTCGTGTTATGATTTACGTTCATGCATCTGCAACGCCCGGTCCCTTAATGGGGATGGTGTCGCTCCCCTATCCTCGTTAGAGTAAAGGCTGATATCACAGACTGCTTACCTCGCTAAGTTACAACCCGGGATGGGGTAAATACCGAGAACTGAAGAGGGAAGCGAGACGTATTGGCCGACAGAAAAAGAGAAAGACCGAAATACGTGAGTATGAAGAGCTTGATAAGTTGGTCGACGGGGACAATGCTCAAAAATTCTACGAAAAGATGAGGCGACTAACAGAAGGTTTAAAGACCGTAGCATACTTTTGTAGAATCCCCAGAGGTGATCTAGTGACTAAACTTATGGAGGGAACGCTTCTCCAGCCTGCTGAATGGAAGTGAAGGCATAACGGCAAGGGAAGGCGAACCCGATTCCCAACTCGATGACGATGGAACAGACGTTCCATTGCCGGACCATGAGGACGTTCGAATAGCAATTACCCGTCTGAAGAACAACAAAGCGGCCGATGGATTGCCATCCGAGATATTCAAATATGGCGACGAAGAACTGATAAGGAGTATCTATCAGCTTCTTTTTAAAATAGGGCCAGATAAAAGCATCCCCAATGATTGGAATTTAAGTGTAGATCATATAAGTGTGGCCTAAGACCTGGAAAGTCTACACCATGCGCCAAGTCTTGGAAAAGACCCGTGAAAAGAGAATTGACACTCACCACCTCTTCATCGATTTTAACGCTGCCTTTGACAGGACGAAAAATAGCTGACTTTATGCTGCGATATCTGAATTTGGTATCCCTGCCAAACTAATACGGCTGTGCAAACAGATGTTGAGCAATACCAGAATCTCAACTACGATGTAACGAGGTTTCAGACAAGACTCCCTTTCGTGCGACGTCTTGAATCTACTGCTGGAGAAAATAATTCAAGCTGCAGAACTAAATAGAAAAGATTCCATCTTCAACAATAGTATGCAGCTGCTGGCATACGCCGAAGATATTGATATCCAGATTGGATAAGGAAGCAAAGCAAATGGGTTTGGTGGTGAACGAAGACAAGAAGAAATATCTCTTGTCATGAAACAAACAGTGGTCGCACTCGCGACTAGGCACCCACTGTTGACAGTCATAACTTGCAAGTTGAAGATAATTTAGTTTATCTTGGAATCAGCATCAACACCAACAATGTCAGCCTGGAAATCCAACGCAGGATTACTCTTGCCAACAGGTGCTATTTCGGACTGAGTAGGCTATTGAGAAGTAAATTCCTCTCTCGGCGAACAAAGGCGAAACTCTATAAGTCACTCATTATTCCTGTCCAGCTTTATGGTGGAGACCCATGGACCATGACAATATGTGATGAGTCGACGTTAGGAGTTTTCGAGAGCAAAGTCCTTTGCGCATTGGCCTCGGCGAATATGGCATTCGATGGAACAATGAGCTGAATGAAATACTATATACGACGACATTGAAATAGTTCAGCGAATTAAAAGCGGCTGCGATGGCTAGATCATATCGTCCGTATGGACGAAAACAAAAAAATGCGAATTTCGTAAAAAATCAGGTTAAGAGCCCCGTACTACCTCGGCGGTATAGGTTCACATATTTGGTACCTAGGAGCTTGAACAGTTGTGTTTGGATTTGGGCAATTTTCGATCATAAGGTGGTACACTTTAAAAGAATTATTAGTGCAAAATTTTATCCTATTATATTAATAACTTCTGTATTTGTGTACTGGAAAGTGAAAGAATCAAATGAAATTTACAGTTTTGCTATATGAGAAGTAGCCATGTTTGTAATTCGATTAAACCCATTTTTGCACTGCGACATAGTAATATGAAAAGAATGCCACGTACTACGCACCACGTAAACTAAGTCGAAATCGGTCAGTTTGGACCCGAAATATTTGATTTCCCCTAAAAATGGGCAACTAATTTGCACACCGGCTCCTATAAGCCACTCTTATATTATCCTGGTTTTGAAATGTTTCTTGTCTTTGGTTTTTTGTTATTTACAAGGTGCGTTCCAAAGTAAACAGGACTTAAAAAAAAACAGAACATATGTTTTTTTTTTTGGCAAAATCAATTTATTTTATACAAAATAGTCTCCTTTTGCTTCAATACAGCTTTTTGAGCGGTCCAAAAGCATGTCGAACGAGTATTTGAGCTCGTTGGCCGGTATGGCCGCCAGTATGCCGGTGCAAGTTTTTTGAATGGCCTCTACGTCTGCATAACGCTCTCCTTTCATGAGAAAATGCATAAGAAAGAAGTCGCACGGAGCCATTATAGGAGAATACTGAGAGTGATTAATGGTTAAAATGTGATTTTTAGTCAAATAAACGTCCTTCGAATGTTGGGTTCTGAGCAATTTTTGGTCAAAACCGTTCACACACCTTTCGCAAGCCCCAAGGTTCGGTCAAAATGCGATTAGTCGATGTTTTGGAGATACTTAATTCCATTTCCATGAGTTTCAATTACGGTTTCGGCGGATTTTTGATGAATTCACGCACAGTTTCGATGGAATTTCCGGTGATCATGAACTTTGATTGGCCCACATGTTGATCGTCATTTATGTCCTCACGACCACTTTGAAAACGTTGAAACCACTCGTGCACTCTGCTACGGGATAGGCAATCACCTCCATAAACTTGTTTCATCAATTAAAACGTTTCGGTAAAAATACAAGTTCAGTTCGGTACCAATTTTAAAACAAAATTTAATTGGCTCCTTGTTCGAAGCTCATTTTCGCACCGATAGCACAAACATACTGACACTTAAAACGCAATAGCTTCACTTCCAATCACTGAAATGTCTCACTGGACAATCGATGAATTCAAAAAGTCCTGTTTATTTTGGAACGCACCTTCTATTTATGGTGCTTTCCGCAGCATTTGCTTAAGTTGAATTTGTTTGTTGTATCTTATATGGTTTAAAAGATATATATGTACATTAAACTTATTAGAAGGAGGAGTATCCTCTACCAAATAACGAGAGAATGTTGGACAAATTAGGCACAGCACAATACTTTAGCACAACAGATATAGCAAAAGGTTATCTTCTTCTACTTTACTGGCGTAGACACCACTTATAGCCGAGTTAACAATAGCACGCCAGTCGTTTCCTCTTTTCGCATGGTGACGCCAATTGGAGATTCCCATCGAAGTCAGATCCTTCGCTATCTGGCCTTTCCAACGAAGTGGAGGTCTTCCTCTTCTTTTGTTTCCCCTGGCGGGTATTGCTGGTTTTCATCCATACGTACGACATGACCTAGCCAGCGTAGCCGCTGTCTTTTAATGGACTATGTCAATGTCATCGTTTATCTCATCGTTCCAACGAATGCGATATTCGCCGTGGCCAACTCGCAAAGGAACATAAATCGTCCGCAGAACCTTTATCTCGAAAACTCGTAACCTCGACTCATCAGATGTCGCTATCGTCCAAGCCTTTGCACCATATAGCAGGACGGGAATAATGATTGACTTATAGAGTTTGGTTTTTGTTCGCCGAAAGAGGACTTTACTTCTCCTACTTCTACTCTACTTTCTACTTTGCCTTCTTAGTCCAAAGTAGCACCTGTTGGCAAGAGATACCCTGAGTTGGACTTCGACGCTGACGTTATTGCTGGTGTTTATGCTGGTTTAAAGATAGGCGAAATTATCTACAACTTCGAAGTTATGACTGTAAACAGTGACGTGGGAGCCTAGTCGCGAGTGCGATGACTGTTTGTTTGATGAATGGAGATATTTCGTCTTGCCGTCATTCACTGCCAGACCCATCTGCTTCGTTTCCTTATCCAGTTTGGAGAAACCAGGACTAAAAGCTCGGGTGTTGAGGCCAATGATATCGGCATACGCCAGCAGCTGTACACTCTTATGGAATTCTGCCTGCTCGATTAAGTTCTGCAGCTCGAATTATTTTATATATATTTATTTTTATTATTTAACAGATTTAAGAAGTCGCGCATGGTGAATATCTGGTCGGTTGTTGATTTTCCAGGTCTAATGCTACACTGATAAGGTTCCAGCAGTTTGTTGACGATGGACTTTAATCTTTCACACAATACGCTCGAAAGAGCCTTATGTAGGATATTTAGGAGACTTGTACAACGGTAGTTGGCGCAGATTGAGGGTCACCCATTTTGTGAATTGGGCAGAGCACACTTAAATTCCAATCGTTGGACATGCTACCATGTACCCACTAAAACACTCCCACAATCTATCATGTATATTTCCCTACCCCGGGACCGCTTT
Source organism: Bactrocera tryoni (assembly GCF_016617805.1). Taxonomy (NCBI): domain Eukaryota; kingdom Metazoa; phylum Arthropoda; class Insecta; order Diptera; family Tephritidae; genus Bactrocera; species Bactrocera tryoni. The sequence goes on from NW_024395824.1 coordinate 2,855,291, forward strand.
CGCATTACTTCAGGGCATGGTTTCCAAAATGGAAACATTACAGATCAATTTCCACTCTCCCTGCATCCAGGGATGCCTACGATTTTGTAGCCAGCATCAAGCTATTTGGCTCATCTACTATTGGGAGTCCGCATCCTATCTCTTTTTTTAGTGCGTAGAAGATGTTCCACGTACCCGGCAATTATTTCCCGATTTTCGCTGCTAGCTATCATTTTTTCTAAAATATTTTCCGTACTTAGCTACATGTTTTATACAGTTCTTCGTGCTTCTTTCCATCGGTGGCACTTGAAAAAGGTATGGTTTGCATGATCTAGTGCAGTGTTTCCCAAAGTGGGCGATAACGCCCCCTTGTGGGCGCTGCAGGTGTCAAGGGGCGGTAAGAGACCCAGAAAGAAAATGGGGGCGTTGTATAGAGGTCTAGGGGGTTATTTGCAATTTTATTTAGCTAGGAGGCTTCTTAGACAACGACTACATGAGCTCTCGACTCTCAACAACTTGTGAACATCAACTAATATGAATTAAAAGATTGCTCAAACTCGGTCCTATATTGCTCTCCGCGTAATTCATATATCTGTCCTACTTTATTGAATATAAAAAAAATTAAAATCATGTCAATCGGTCGCACCGTTTCATAACGGGGCATCTCGACAGGATAGAATTTAAAGAATACTAATTGTCAAACGTATTGCTATTGCCATTGCCAAATCTGTATGTAGGCATTTGCTATCATAATATAATCATTTGCACAAAGGTGTAGGGTAGGTAGGTTCGAGCTGATGTAGCGCATGCTTTGATTTATTTTTACACTTGCGTAATGACGTCGGGTAGGTAGCTGATGTAGGGCACGTTTTGAGCTTTTGAACGCCTTAGATCTTTTATGTGGAAAATAAAAAGGAACTTTATCCTTTCTTACAAATGTATTTCTGGGAAAAATAAGATAATAAGAAAAGGAGAAAGATCCTTTTTTTACAAATGTAATGTAGGAAAAATAAGAATTCATATTTTTGGACTACAATATAATAATTGTGCTTAAGCATTCCTATATAAACAATGTAATATTTATTTGATATTCATAAGATCCATAACAGTCTGACAGCAAACAGCAACGCGAACTGACGTAGAGTAGCGCAAACAAACGCAAACGCAAATAAACGACAACACAAAAGCTTAGCAAAGCCGTATGCCTGCTTAGCTATAAACAACTAAACAACAACAGTGCAGTGATTAGTGCAGTGCACAGTGCAGTGCACAGTGCATACAAAGTGGTATAGTGACACTAAAAGAAAAACATTGATAGGAAAAAACCTTGCGAAATGTGATAACTCAACAATGAATTTCCCAAACTCTACTTCCCTAAGCGAGGGCGAACTTACCGCCCTCATTAAAGACCTCCGTGGGTATCTGCTCAGAGTAGAGCACATGCTCAGTAATTACAAATCTACCTCCACAAAATCCAACGACAACCCCAAAGACAACTCCAACGACGCTACTACCTCTCCCTCTCCCGAAAATGCTCAAATGAGCATCGATCCGCCCGATGACACCGTATTCATCGAAGTTCGCCGCCGGAAAAAACCCAAACGGGAAAACCCCAAACGGGAAGAACGCAAACGGGAAATTCCAAAGCGGCGCCGCTCCACATCCCCGACCGAAACCGTAAAAATTGACGAAATTGACGATTTCTTCTCCTCATCCTCCTCCGATGAGAGCGAGGACATAACCTCCCCTAAGGAAAGAAACCCTCCTCCTATTCGAATCCTCAAGAAGGAATCGTGGGACAAGGTGAGCTCCGGTCTGCGCATAGCAGACATTCAAATCAGAGCGGCTAAAGTGGTATCTGAAGCCATCACCCTCTACCCCGAAACTGTTGACGGGTTTCGGAAACTTACCTCTGCCCTGGAAAAGCACGAAATCCCCTACAGAACCAATCAGCTCCATCAGGACAAGGACCTGATTGTCGTTATCAGAAGCGTCCTCGAATGCCTCGATGACGAAACCATCCTCGACGAATTGAGGATGAAAAATTCAGCGGTGAAGAGTATTCACCGCATGCGCAGGGGCCCAAAAATATGGTCCCTAATAACCGTCAATCTTGACCCTTCGCACTCCGCAGCGAAGGCGATTTTTGACCTGGAAACAATCGCTGACCTCAGCGTCAGAGTAGAGGCAAAGCGTAGGTCCAAGGTAATTCCACAATGCCTCCGGTGCTTCAACTTCGCCCACACTGCGAACTACTGCTTCGCTCCTTAGGCCTGCGCCTTCTGCGGTCGCTCCCATGCCACGGCATCCTGCGCTCTCAAAGAGCAAAAAAACGCGAAGCCCACCTGCATCCACTGCAAGGGCCCACATCACGCCACCTATCGGGGTTGCCCTAAAGCCCCCCAAAAACATCAACCCGGACCTCCAACAAAGGCCCACAAAAAAGCAACCCGCTCCCCGGCACAAACCACACCACAACCCCAACCCCAACCACGAGCCCAAGGGCCAACTCGATCATACGCCGAGGTTGCCAAAAATGCAACCAAAAACACAATCCGGTCCCAAATGTCGCTCACTTAGAGAAGCTTTTTCGGGACTTCCTGTCCACCGTCATCAGGAAATATCCGTGGCCTGATGATCCTAAACTGGAACGCCAACGGGCTTTCCACTCCCAAAAGGACCGAATTGATCCAGCTAATAAATGACAAATACATTGATGTCGTATGCATCACCGAAACCCACTTAAACTCCAAAAAATCCCTTTATATCCCGAACTTCACAATCTACAGAAACGACCGCCCAGATTCCAAAGGGGGCGGTGTCGCCATCTGTATGAAGAGCTCTATTCACCACCTAGCCGCCAACAAATGCCCCTCAACACTCGAGGCTGTAGGAATTGACGTATTCCTCAATTCACGCAGACACAGGATCATCACTGTGTATATACCTCCTGACCAAAGCCCTCTCAACATTACATCCCTCTTCAACTCCTCCACTCCTACCATTATCGCAGGCGATTTCAATTCCACATATAGGATTTGGAACCGTTCTACGAATAATGCTAACGGATTAACCCTCTGGAGAATGTCTCTCCAACACAACTTCAACATCGAAGCTCCCTCCGAACCGACCTACCACCCTACAAGTCCCAGATTCCAAGCAAGCACCTTGGACTTATTCCTGACTAAAAACGTGGCCCTATACAGAGACCCCTGGAACCTCCCGGAGCTCAGTTCAGACCACTCCCCGGTCTACCTGGAGCTCACGAATCGCCCCCTACTTTCTCCTCGGTTAAAGACAAAAACCGATTTCCTCCACCTGAAATTCTTGCTGGAAACCTCCGCTTTCACTTGCACCCAAATCAACTCCATAGCTGATCTTGATAAGGCGGTTGCAGTCTGACGGTGGAAATCCAAAGGGCCATAATTTCAGCCACCTCCTCAATTGAAGCTACCAATAACCCAAACAACCTTTCCCTACGTATCCGTGCACTCATCGCCAGGAAAAACAAAATCCGCAAACTCTGGCAACAACACAGACTTCCCCGGCTACGCCAAACTTTAAATTACACTCAAAGGGAATTAAAGGTTCTCCTCCTCCAAAGAAGCTCTGAAGACTTCAATTCCTTTATCGCTGAAGCCGAACAGCACCCTAAAAGTTGCTGGAAGGTAATCAGATCCTTACGAAACCGTAAACTCCACCTCCCCGCCCTAATTAAAGACGGTATCTCTTACCCACGGGACAAGGACAAAGCCATTGTCCTCGCTCAATCCCTCAAAAATCAATGCTCCCCCTTTCCAAGCCTTCAGAAATTCTCTTCTTTTCTCGAAGAAGTGTCAGAAATTGTCCGGGGCACAACCTTCCAGACGGTCGAGTTTCAGCCCACCTCCCCCAAAGAAGTCTCCGAGGCTATCCGCGCCCTCAAAAACCGGAAAGCTCCAGGCCACGACAGTATTGGTAACGGTGTCTTAAAAGTCCTACCGCGTAAACACCTTGTTACCCTAAACAACATCATAAACGCCATGATGCGTTTCCAATATTTTCCCCGGCCTGGAAAGCCGCCACAGTCGTCTTTCTTTCCAAACCGGGTAAACCCCTAAGCGATCCGCCAAAGCCCCATCAGCCTACTCTGCACCCTTAGCAAAGTAGCTGAAAGCATAATTCTCTCCCGACTGGAGAAATTTGTCTCGGAAAAGAAAAGTCTCCCCGACTTCCAACATGGGTTTCGAAAGCAACACGGCACCGCACACCAACTTCTGCGGGTCTCCGAATTCGTCGCTAACAATCTCAACAAAGGAAGACACATCCCTATGCTCCTGCTTGATTGCAAACAAGCATTCGATCGGGTCTGGCATGATGGGCTTATTTATAAGCTTATAAAGCTAAACTTCCCAATGCACCTCATTGGTTTATTCAAATCTTTCTTGACTGACCGACAAATCACTGCTCGGGTGAATAGTGAGCTTTCTGAAGCTCACCCGATCACGGCGGGAGTCCCTCAGGGCTCCAAACTCTCCCCAGTGCTGTTTAACATTTATTGTTACGACATCCCAACCGAGGAGAAAATCCTCACCGGTCAATATGCGGATGATATCGCCTTCTTGTACGCCTCCCGTACAATTAACTTCAGCACATCCGCCATCAATAAATTCATCCCCACCGTCCTAGACTGGTACTGGTTGTGGAGATTCGACATCAACACAACCAAATCTGAGGCAATCTTCTTTTCACGGAGGAAACGCATTCCACCAAGAATCCTGGTAAATAGGTTCCCTATCAAATGGAGCCCTTCGGCGAAATACCTCGGTGTTGTCTTCGACAGGCGGCTAACCTGGTCGAAACAAATCACAGCAGTTCGTGGTAAAGCCAATGGAGCCTTCAGCTCATTAAAGCCCTTTTTTACCAACAAAAAGGTTTCCCCAAGCACCAAAAAATGAGCTTTTAATGCCATCATTAGAAGCATCTGCTCCTACGCGATCCCTATTTGGGGCTGTGCCTCACCCAGACAACTATGCAGGCTTCAAGCCACATACATGCGTCTACTGAGATCAGCTCTTAATTTCCCGTGGTATGTTAGAAACAAACAGATCCTAGAGGAAACAAATCTTCCTTTCATTCAATCGGCAGCCATTTCCTACGCTGCAAGTCTCCGGGCATCAGTAGCATCCCACGCAAACCCCAGAATCAACCGTCTTGGCACTCTTAGGTGCAAGAAAACCGACCGTTTCAGAAGGCCATGTATCCTGACAAATCCTTCCGCTCCCACCTAACCAAAAACTCGAGCTTCGCTTTTCAGCGTCAGATTCTTTTGAGAGCCACTTACAATTGAATCTTCCTCCTCTCTCCCACAAAACTCATTCTAGGTTCATAACCATATGGTTGGCAACCGGTGTGGGGGGATTTTAGTCGGTAGGCGCATCTAGCGAATCCGACACTACCCGCGAGGGTGTCTTTAGAAGATTTCCCCCCTCCCCCCCATCTCTTCAAAAAAAATAAAAAATAAAAAACAAAATAAAAAAAAAGTTTGATATTCATTTGTGGTTTTGCGCGCAATAGATGAGCAGTACTTACCCCTCCTCCTCCTTTACACTACTCGTGAAGTTGAACGTATTTCTCAAAGCAAAACAATGTCGGAAGTAAAAAAGAAGAGACGGGAATACTGTGCGGAATATATTAAATTCAGATTCATTGAAAATCCCACAAACCCATCGTCGCTTTTGTGTCTTCTATGTCTAAAAACATTATCAGAATGAAATCCCAAACAGAATGGGTGAAAAAAAAATTTACACCGAAAAAAATTGTTTGGTCAAATTTTCAACAAAAGTAAAAAAAAAAAAGTTGTTCCAAAAATTTACAAATGTATTTTAATTCTTCTTTTATTTCTGATAAATACCCTATGATTAGTTTTTTTAATAAAGTATAGGGTGGTCCGAACAAGAATTATAAACGTCAAATTTTCATGATTTTTCGATATTTGTTGAAAAACTTTGAAATTTTATGTAAAACCAAAATCTATTTCATTTCTTATTTGAAAGGTGGCAATAAAAGCTTTAATTTGATACCGCTTTGAAGTCAATAGCTTCAGTTTTAAGAGAGTTATGCTCATTTTTGTGGAGTGCTAGAATAAATGTAGAATAAAAAAAATAAGTGATTCCGAGAATTTCCGTTCTATTTCTATGGAATAAATACTGAGAGTGATATACTAAAATCGCTATAACTCCCAGGAGGGCAGGTATGGGCAGCTGATTTTTTCACAGTTCGTTGAAAACAAATTATGTAACATTTCTGTAGTGGTTTGGAACTGGGACTCTCTGGGACTTTTTAGATATTGATTACCTAACCCAAATTTAAAGGAAAAATTTACCTTTAGTCGGGTTTTCGCTCTAAAAAAGGTGCATAAGAAAATGTCTCAAACAACATTCCTTTGTTTTACAGAAGATACTTGTCCGAAGGCAGATTTTTTTTCCGAATCAAAATATCTGTCACCAAAATCAAATGAGATCATTTTGAATACAGCCCTGAAATCCCCTCTTTTCGTGAAAATTTTGTATATTTGACATCTAAAATCAATTAAAAATCAACGGGCCAACATAAAAATAAGCTTTATGTGTTTTTTGTTTACTTGGAATGTCTGTGACAAAATTGCATCATTAAAAACACTGAGAAAAATAATCGGAGAAAAGTTACTTTTCCACTAGCCGCAACACAGTGCGGCTGCTAAGAAAGATGACGACGGACTTCGAGCTTCGTACAATATCTCTTTGTTAATTGCTCAAAAAGGCAAACCACATAACATCGGAGAAGAGTTAATATTGCCAGCAATAAATGAAGTAATAACTACTGTGCTTCATAAACCGGCCGCAGATATTATCCGCAAAATTCCTTTGAGTAATAATTCTGTGAAAAGATGAATTGATGAAATGGCTGAAAACATTACAGAATCATTGTGCGATCACCTGAGGTCAAGTCAATTTTCAATTCACCTCGATGAGTCCACTTTAACAACTAATGAAGCATTGCTGTTGTCTTACGTGAGTTTTATTAAAGATGAGAAAATATGTGAAGAACTATTATTTGCTAGAAATTTAGAGACTGATACAAAAGGCGAAACCATATTCAATATATTGGAAAAGTTTTGCGATGAGAAAGAGGTTCTTTGAAAAATATTATTTCAGTTGCTACGGATGTCGCTCCGGCTATGACAGGGTTCCATAAAGGCTTCATAGCGTACTTAAAAAATAAAATTCCAGATGTCCTTGGCATACATTGCGTTATTCAAAGACAACTGTTGCTAGAAACTTAAGTGAAAAACTATTTCAATCACTGCAATATGTCATCAAAACAGTCAATAAAATCCGAAATAGCTCTTTGAATGATAGATTATTTCATCAGTTTTGTGTTACTAATGACAAGGACTTCAACCGTTTGTTGTTTCATACTGAAGTTCGTTGGCTATCAAGAGGCAATTGTCTGACTCGATTTTACAACCTGTTTCACTCTGTTATAGAGTTCTTGGAAACTAAAGATACAGAATTGCAAGGCAAGCTCATAACATCAAAGAATGATATAGTTTACATGACAGACCTGTGTAAATTGTTCAACGACATGAATCTCCAACTGCAAGGCGATAAACTAAATTTAATTAAAACAAAAAACGTCGTTGCTGCTTTCGCAGCCAAACTGCTTCTACACAAAAAGAATCTGAGCAGAAGTGAGTTTCACAATTTGTCGAATTTATCAGTATCATGCAGTAACGACGAATTGTTTGCCTACTGCCAACACTTGGAAAACCTCCACATTGACTTCACCGAACGATACCAGGACATTTTGAACTTGGAAATACCAAACTGGGTGTTGGATCCGTTTTCAAATGTCAACACAGCAATGTCACCTCAGCTGGAAGAAGAACTTATAGAATTGACAACAAACGCGGAAATAAAAATCAAGTTCAAAAATGGTTACCAAGAGTTTTGGCTACAAAAACCGATCTCGCAATTGTACCCTGGATTGTGGTCAATCGTTCAACGATTCTTGATAGCATTCCCATCGTCATAATTGTGTGAACGTGGATTTAGTGCTGTGACAACACTGCTTACTAAAAATAGAAATCGTTTGCTTGTTACCGAACGTGGCGACTTGCGACTGTTCTTGTGTAAATTGGAACCTGATATTAACAAACTTATTAAACAGCATCAGCTTCATCCTTTTCATTAGTTTTTATATATGGATCGATTATTTTAGGTTTATTTTTAATAAAAGATTCTCTGTTGTAATACTATAAAGTTGTGTTTCAATAATCATTCTTATTGGCAGGTGGAGCCCGTAAGAGTTAACTTGAGACCTAAGCGCCTTGTATGTTACCTACTGCGCTCAGGTTTCTAGTTGCTGGTTATAGTAAAAGTTTCGTTTAGAATTCTCGGTTAATACACATATATAGGTCACAATAATTAATTTGAAGTTATAGTGGTTCCTAAATAGGTGAAAAAATGGGGGCGCTAAAAAAATATTTATTCTCAAAGTGGGCGGTTGACAAAATAAGTTTGGGAACCACTGATCTAGCGGTTCGTCTCCGTATAGAAATAAATGGACTTTCTGTTTTTCCCATGTTGTACAGGTATTTTCGGAAATACCCGTGACCGGACAGCATCTGTGTTATGTAGTAATTTACCTCGCCGTGTTTTCTACTGTGCTACCTCTCTTTTTATTTAATCAGTTTGCGGTCCATCGTCCTTTGGTCTCCCTTGTCCACCGATTTTGTCAGAGTTCAAAAGTTTGCTTCCTCGCCTGTTGTCTTGTGAGCATGTATTTCTATTCCGTCTTTCTTCCATAGCCAGAGTATTCTTCTCTCCTTCGCAAGAAGGTCTATTGAGATGACGCCGCTTATCACTAGCACCGCGGGCTCGGATACAGTGCGGTACGCCGAGGTGACTCTCAGGGCTGCTGTCCTCTGCACTTTAACAAGCACTTTCCGTCTATGTTCTACCTTTAATGTATCGGCCCATATTTCGCCTCCGTTGTTTGCCATAAGTCTTGATAGTGACATGGATATATTGGCTGACTTTTTTGTAGCATGTTGGATTTGCGCCCAGTATGTCAATTTGTTGTCCATTCTTATTCCTTTGTATTTTAGGGTTTTCGTCATTTGAATAGTTTCTGAATGAACTTGCATGTTTACCTCCAGCGGGATGTGTTTTATAGTGAGCAGGATCAGTTCAGTTTTTTCTGCAGCTGGGCTGAGGCTGTGTGAGTCTAACCATGTATGTGTTCGGAGCACAACCTGTGTCAGTCTACGCCTGACCATGTCGGTATTACGCGGCGACGTCGTCTGCATAACCAACGAGGTAGCAAACGTCAGGCATTTCAACATTTAAAATTCCGTCGTAGCTGGCCTTCCATAAATCTGGTCTTGATCCCTGCGCTGCTCCGGATGTTATTTCCTTACTTTGTGGGTCGTCACTCGTGTCGTACAGTAGTTCCCTGTCTTTAAGATAACTTCGTATCATTTTCATCAAGTGGAGGGGCGTTTTGAAGCGACTTTCTTGTGCGTCGATCATATTTGTCCATTTTGCGCTATTGAATGCATTTCTTATGTCAATTGTGGCGAGGAGGACTATTGGCCTCGACAAGTTGTTCTTTCGATGAGCTTCCTCCACGCTACGTACGACGTCTTCCACAGCTCCGATGGTGGACCTGCCTGGTCTGTAGCCATGTTGTGGCTCTGATAGGCCTCCAGCATCGTTTATGGCGGCTATGATGAGGGGTTTCAACAGTTTTTCTAGTAGCTTTCCTGCTGTATCTAGCATGCTGTTTCTGTGTTTTCTTTGCATTTGCTTATTAAATGTTTGGGTATGCTTCTGTTCTACGCAGAGGCAACAGCTCGGTGAATTTTTGCATTATTTCAGCCTATGCCCGGGTTTGCCCATCTTATACATAATCCTTGGCCTTTTCTGTCGGGCCCTTTGCATTCCCATTGTAAGTGGCCAAAGTCCAATCATCTGTAGCATTTTTTGACTTCTTTCATAAACTTCATCCTGCAGCTCATCCATCCTATTTTTATGTGACCTTCTTTTAGTACCCTGTTTGCGCTATCGCCTATAAACGTCACAGATACGCGTATTTGGAGCGCTGGTCCACATTGTGATTTCTTCATCTGGTTGCTTTAGCAGACGTCTTACGAATGTCGCGACTTCTGTTGCGTTGCATAAGGAGTCGAGGTCTCGGATGTCAATTGTGGCTTTCTGCTTTAGCTCGCTTACAGAAGCTATACCACATAGGTTGTTCGTGAGAACATTTCAGAGCTCTGGTTTTTCTCCTTTCTTCAGTTCTAGGAGCAGGGCACCTGATTTTGTTTTCCGTATTGCCCAGACTTCCGCTTTGTCTTGGTCTGTCATGACGTGTTTGAAGAACCTCGGCATAACTGCGGCCTTCTGCCGGTTTAATTAGCACTGCTTCTGGTCGAACTCTGGTTCTGGGTGCCCGTTTTTGCTTCTGGAGCTTGTCATCTTTTTGGCCTTGAGTTTGCTCTTCGCTTTGATGTCGTTTTGCTTGCTGTTTATTTTTACTACGTGCCACAAAGTATTTCCGGGTCCTCGCCTTCTTTTCACTGACTCCTGTTCTATTGGACTTGGTGCCGTTCGTTCAGAAAGAGCTGTCACTGGCGTTGAAACATCAGCGTGTTCGTTGCAAAGACAGTTTCCAAGAGAAAATGATATTGGAATTATATCGCTTACGTCATAGACAAACATGAAACTGAAAAGAATTCAACCTAATTTCCCTTTTTTTTTAACGCTTGGAGCACTGATTTTTTTAGTATACTTTATATTTATTATAAGAAATATATTTATTATAAAAAGATGTATAAAATGCATGTACCTGAAATCTTTTGAGTAATTGTTCCTGAATTATTTTTCGTTTAATTTTTAATAAAAACTATTGAATGAATTTAATTAAACCCCATTTAGTTTTATTAAAAAAGAAATAAACAAGTTCGAAATGATGTTAAAAATGCGATTTTAGAATATGTTTTAAAAAGTGTTAAAAAACTGCATAAGTTATTTCTAATTTCCAAAGAACTTCTTCCACCGTAATGGTGCAAATTGGAAGATTGCATAATCGATGGGACATTACTTTCAACTTCTCTACGCCATAAACCGTCATGAAAATCACCATTAGAGTCTTTCCAATCAGCATAGTTGCTTGCAATATACGAAGATGCATCAACGTTATTAAACATAATAAAATTATGTAATGTATGTAATGTAATGTTGTTAGTAAAACTCACCAACGGGCTACTAGTATTCTAAAAGAGTTTGCGACGAGCTCTTGATAACCTTTTATTAAACACCTCTTTTTCATTTGGTAGCATTCCCCCAGGGCATTAAATTTATCCCTAAAGGAAAGGCAGCATCACCAACGAACAAGTGTGGAGCTTTTAGTTGCGTATTTGGTAAGTTTTTCGCTGGAGGGATGGGGAGTTTGTGATTTAGAAACCTCTTTCCCAATCGGCTCACATGAAAAATGCCTTTACATGTAAAGAGAAACAATAATATTAATTAAAAAAAAAACAAATGCACAAATATAAAAGTCCTCATCACCATCACTCTGACTTCCATATGCACCAATTTGTATATAGGTAAACCGATATCGGGCATCACACATTGCTAACAACACGATAGAAAAAAAATTTTGTAGCAGAAAAATTGACTACCGCTTTTAGGTGGGCATCGAATAGCGATATGCTTCCCATCAGTAGATCCAACACAGTTGGGCAAATTCCACAGTTCCCAGAAGTCTTGAGAAATTTGTTTGAAATCTTCTTCATTAGGCTCAGATCCATAAACAGCGCCTAACTTCGTCCAAAGGACTTCAGCTGTCTCCAGAATAATGCGACTGACCGTTTCCTTCCCCAGTTGAAATGACTATGCCAACGATTGATACGAATGTGATAAATATCTTTAAGAAAAAGAAAAAATAATAAGACATAATATATAAATATATTAAAATGAACAAACTTACTGTAATGTCAAAGCTAATCGACATTCCGGTTGCACAGACTCCCTCAACGAATTCTTTTTTAAAATAATGTGAGTGTGAATTATCTCGCTCCCGCTATACCGAAAGCATTCTCTACAGCTTCTACTACTACTGCTCCATTCTCACTTCTACGACTATTGTGGGTACAAATGCTCCGTAATCTAACGTTGTTGTCTCTGCTCCTACTGATAATGTGAGTTTGGATTATCTCGCTCCCGCTAAACCGAAAGCAATCTCTGCCACTCCGTCTGCTGCTTGCTCCACTCTCTCTACTGCTGCTGATAATGGTACAAATACAGCCCCGTCCAACGTTCCTGTTTCAGTTTCTCCTGGTATTGTCAGCGTGGATTACTGTTCTCCTGCGGCTAGACCTCCTGCTGCTACCAATGCTGTTAATTATGCCAATACATATGCTGACGCTGTTGCTAGGAATATCAACACTCATTCGAAAGCCAAAAACAATCCAACAGTTGCTGCTAAACCAGATCGTCCCTCCGTCGCTGTCAATGCTGCTCAATCAGTTGCCGTTGATGATTCTGTTAATCTAAACTCTTCTAATCCAATTACTGCTAATGGAAATTTGAAGTTAAAAGTGAGTACTAGAAACAAAAAATCCCCAGCTGCTTCAACTGTTGTTGGTGTTAATGTCAATTGTGATCGCGATGTCGTCATACCCAAGAAATGGATTCACTTGTCTGCCTTTGAGAACTCAGCCACTGAAGAAGATATTATATCTTTTGTCGTTAAACATGCTAATGTTGATAGATAGCATCTTTTATGTTATAAATTAATTAAGAAAGATACTGATATTAATAATCTTAAGAGGATAAACTTTAAGTTAGCTGTGTCCCCATCTTTTTCTTATACTCTCGTAACAAAGTTGCTAAGGAGAGTATTATAGATTTGTTCACATAACGGTTGTTTGTAAGTCCTAAAACTAAAAGAGTCAGATATAAGGTTATATATATCAAAGTGATCAGGGTGACGAGTAGAGTTGAAATCCGGATGTCGGTCTGTCCGTCCGTCCGCCCGTGCAAGCTGTAACTTGAGTAAAAATTGAGATATCATGATGAAAGTTGGTACACGTATTTCTTGTCTCCATAAGAAGGTTAAGTTCGAAGATGGGCAAAATTGGTTTACTGCGACGCCCACAAATGGGCGAAAACCGAAAACCTACAAAAGTATATCATAACTAAGCCATAAATAAAGATATTAAAGTAAAATTTGGCACAAAGGATCGCATTAGGGAGGGGCATATTTGGACGTAATTTTTTTTAGAAAAGTAGGCGTGGCCCCGCCCCCCAATAAGTTTTTTGTACATATCTCGGAAACTACTATAGCTATGTTAACCAAACTCTATAGAGTCATTTCCCTCAGGTATTTCCATATACAGTATAAAATGGAAGAAATCGGATAATAACCACGCCCACCTCCCATTACCAAGGTTATGGTGAAAATCACTAAAAGTGCGTTAATCGACAAATAAAAAACGTCAGAAACACTGAATTTTACGGAAGAAATTGCAGAAGGAAGCTGCACCCAGGCTTTTTTTAAAAATTGAATATGGGCGTGGCCTCGCCCACTTATGGACCAAAAACCATATCTCAGGAAGTACTCCACCGATTCCAATGAAATTCGGTATATAATATTTTCTTAACACCCTGATGACATGTACGAAATATGGGTAAAAACGGTTCACAACTACGCCTTCTTCCTATATAACGCTATTTTGAATACCATCTGATGCCTTCTCTGTATAATATATACATTAAAAAATGAAAATATAATTCAATACTCAAAGTACACAAATTGATCTTATCTAATTAATTTCACAGCAAAAAAAAAATATGTAAATGACGTATAATGAAATCTCGATTATCACTTTATCATGCGAGAGTATAAAATGTTTGGTGACACCCAAACTTAGCCCTTCCTTACTTGTTTTAATGCCGTTTTCTCCTCTTCAGTGTGGCATTAAGTTGCGTCCCTTTAAGTTTTTTCCAAAGGGAGGCGAAAGCAGCGCTGCGGATTAGTTGAAGCGCCTGTTAATCACGATTTTACTCATACGTCTTCTGCATCTTCCTCAACTCGCTCCTGTCTTAATGTGTACTACCAAAATCTATCGGGTATTAGGTGTAAATCAAATATTATTCGCAAGTTTTCTTCACATTTGGATTTTGAAATTTTCGTTATTGTTGAAACTTGGCAGAATTCTAGTTACTTTGATAGTGAATATTTTGACTCAAATCTCTATTATGTCTTCCGTAAGGACAGAGATCATGAAAATACTGGCTGTTTAAGAGGGGGTGGTGTTTTCCTAGCAAATATCGTCCTCGTTTAATTGTGCTTGATAATGATGATTCTATTCTGGACCAACTATGTATTTGTATCAATGACGCTCTGTTCATTGCAGTCTCATATATCCCTCCTAATAGTCCTCTAGAGTTGTATAAGTTGCACGCAAAAAATGTTTCCTCGCTGGTATTAAATAAGGTGAAAGAGAATAATATTTGTGTTCTGGGTGACTTTAATTTAAGCAATATCTTCTGGTCTGGATGTTCCTATAGTCCTGCTCTTATTCCTTCCAATTTTTCGTCTTCTCAGGAGTTATTTCTCATTGAGAGCTTGCTTAGTCTCAATCTGATTCAAATAAACTCATATTCAAATAGGCTCGATCGTTTTCTTGGCTTAGTCTTTCTCAGTGATAATTTAAAATTTAGGTTTCTTAATGGATTATCTTCAATTACTCCAGCCACCATTCATCATTCTCCGCTAGCGTTTGAGGTGGATACTTATCTTTTCGCTCTTGTTAAACCTATTGATGGGCTTGGTTTTGATGTGCATTTTGTGATTTTGAACGACTCAACAATCTGAGATTAAATGGGATGATTTACTTTCGAGACTAGATACAGCTAATAGTTTCTCCATTTGTAAGAAATCCATTCAGGAATTTTGTCATTATAATATCCCTCTCAAACATATACAACCATATAAGTTGTCTTGGTACACTAAGGACCTCAAACGTTTAAAAAATCTTAGAAATAAATACTACAAAAAATTCTCTTCAACAAATTCTCATGTTTCCTTTGTTCAATATCAGCACTACACAAAACTGTTCAATGAATTGGATAAGTCTCTCTATAAAAAGTTTATTAATAGTATGGAGTCTACAATTAAGTCGAACCCTAAATTCTTTTGGAACTTTGTAAAATCTAGAAGAGCGTGTTCGGCCATTCTCTCTGCTTTTTGCTGCACAGTGGGGTATAGGACCCCCAGAACGGAGATTAATTCAGGGAAGTCGTAATTTTAAAATATAATTTTTTATTATTGAATAAGCACAAATACATAAAGAAAACTAGCATTTTCATTTAGTTTAGTTGTCGGAGTTGCAAGCCTCTAGTTCCTCAATATGTGCATCTCCAGTGTCATCATCACTATCATCAGATAGAACAGCACTTACTGAAATAGTTGGCGGAATAAGCAATTCTATTACCGATTTTGGTAGGGCTTGCAATTTTTTTGGTAATTTAATTTTGCTGCTAACGATCGGAACGGAGCTCAGTAGAAACCTGTTTAAAATGTCTTCATTTGATTTCTCACGGCTACATTTACGTGAAAAGTGCTCCCTATAGCATTTAAAGTCCTTGTTTCTAGCTTCTTGGGCTTCCTCTGAAAGTTGTCCGATTGGTAGAAGTGCATGCAATACAATTTCAGGGCCATGAATAAAATATTTGTGCAAAGTGGTCGGCATATTATATCATGGATACATTTTAACATAATGTCTGGCAGTGTTGTGACAAAAATGTCTGAATTTTTCAGAATGTATTTCATGACCCGAAGAAGCAGTTATTAGTATCACGTGCATTTTGTTGATCAGTTCTAAATCGATTTTAGTAATATCTGCAGAAACTTCGGCGTTTTCAAAGAATCTTCTGGCTGTATTACCATCGTTAGAATTTCTGAAGCCAGGCTTTGGTTGGTCGATAATCAATCCAGTTTTGACTATAAATTCATTTTGAATGCGGGCTTTAGTAGAATATATAATTTGTTTATCATTATCCGATGCAGCTTTCCACTTTTTTATAGGTAATTTGTAAGACAAGTGTATGATACACTCAAAAAATCGAATCCATCCATGCAATATAGACAAACCAAATTCCAAAGTTTCTGTCTTAACAGGATTCGCTATCATTTTTTCAATAGAGTTAAACTCTTTAGAAGTGGAATTACAAATATAACACCTTTGGGATGATGTAGTTTCTGTGATTGCATTGCAAACTTTTCCGTCGATCATTACTAAGATTATTTTATGGCTTACTTTTACGAACCTTTCTACTACTAGCACAACAGACTTTACCAGATCGTTTGCTTCCTTGTCAACTCGTTCTTTTTCTTTTACCAATATACTCGCTGTCTCTTTGGTGAATTCAATTTTTAATGGCCTGCTGAATCGGGTAGATGACGGCCTAGGGTTTGGCCAAATGATTTTATCATTATATACTAATCTCAGTGGAACAATGGACGTTATGAAAACAGAAGAGTCACTAGCGACTGGGCCATGAAAAGTTTGTTTATATGAGCTATGCTCAGAGCTTCCATCAAACCCCCACTTAGTAATTAAAGTTAAATTTGCTATTTCTTGATTATCCAAGGTGTCAATAACATTTTTTTGAAGCAGCACAAGCCGTTCAACCGTATGGTTCAGAAGGCCCTACAATGATACCTTAGCTGACGATTCGGAAATTTGCATAGTTTCAACCTTAGGATAACATTCCTTTTTCGCTCTTTGAATCAACGTGTACGCAGGGAATTTTTCAGGAGCAGACTGTCTTATAACATTATATTGGTGACGTGAAAGCTTTGCTTCAACCAAAACCAAAAGCGCTTCTTCAGCAGTCATTTGTTTTTGTTTTACACATTTTACACTTTTTCTAAATTTCGCTGCTCTGGAAGGTGATGCAGTTATTTCATTGACAATTTTCGCTGCTTCTGTTTGACCACTTGCTCGCAGACTCATTTGGGTAGCATAACTCAAAACAGGCAATGAAACATTTTGTCTTAAATTCTTACATTTTTTTACTTTTGTTTTTTCGGAACACTCCTCGAGATCAATTTCTTTGCGACCCCTTTTAGTTGTTGTAGTCACAAACGGTATTGAAGAATCTAACCAATTTTGATTTTGTGCCAAAAACCTCTCCTCATGTCTGTTGGATTTTGCTCATCGATCCTTAAAATCACAGACAAATCGACAAAAATTCAAATTAAAGCCTTGCATATCCACTAGATTCGTTTATCTTATCAATTCTTGCTTCAATATATTCAACTTGTCTATTAATTGAGAAGCCTCAGCATTTTTAATAATACTGTGAAGACTACGCCGAGAAATGAATCTTTTTGAGTTTATTCCTAAAATATAAAGACTGTATTCAGAAACTTCGCGTGATATATCTTGTATCAATTAACAAAATAACGAGGAGGAACAACACATTCTATGTATTAACACTTAACAAAAATATAACAGCACGTCATTGCTGTAACCCGAAATATACCACCACGACCATTCACATCGAATTGTATTCGTATTAAATAGATATAATAGTTAATGTAAAGTAACACTACACACTTATCATCTGTTATTATCTATATATTCTGTTATTTAAATAAAGTTATACAAAATTGTCTAAAAACACGAACGCGAAGACAAAATAAACTTACCCTACACTTTAAATAAACCAAACAACACATTCTCTTGCTCTTGCAAGATTGCAGATTGCAAAAATACTATACCGAAATATACAAGAGCACGAGAGCACCCATTGCAGAATCTAGTGATATATGAATGGCTAATTCGGTCAATTTGTTGTGAATGACAATTAAGCATGGCTATTGTGAATTGGCGCAACTTCTGCATACATTTTTAAGAAAAAAACTGTAACAAATCTTTAAAATTTAAATAGAAATAATAAAATCCATTTAAAACTTATCTTCCTCAACAATTTGACGACGTAATATGTCTTTATGTAAAATGGCAACTACAACAGGGTTGCAATTATATTTTTGCGTAACATTGCACGCAAATATACATAGGTTTTGGTCTGACATATTTTACAGCCCTTGCAAATATTTTTCTGCGTGTGTTTGTTGTTGTGCCGTTGTAAATCTGCAATTCTTGCACCGTGCACCGGGTCTTGCAAGAGCAAGAGAATACCCCTAATGAACAGAACACACATATTAGTTTTGGTGTAGAATGCATACTAATATTGCAATACACAAACATAAATAACAATAACAACAATATATGATGATGATAACGAAAGCGAAAACAAAACAAAAACTACAGCAACGGTTCTTCTCTCACTTTGGACGACATGCGATTTTTTTACAAAATTTGTTAAAAATCGAATTGGCGCAACAACGTGCAAGATGTTTTTGTTTATTATATTAGTATAATTCCTAAGCTTTAAAAATATATAAGGGGCATTCCATCAATTGGCGACATGGTTTTGTACCCGTGTTTCTCCGATTTTGACAAAAATTTAGAATATCATAATATAGACCAAATTAAGAATATCTGTAAACTTTTAGTGGTCAAATTTGCTCCATTGTTTTTTGGCGCGCAATTCAAATTGAGATCAAACAAAAAAATGACTATTTCTTTTATTTTTTAACGACTTTAAAATTGAGTGAAAAAAATTTTGCAGTTATCCAATTTTATGTAAAAAAATCTCAGCTTTCTGATACAAATATTTTCAAAATCCAAAAAATATTTAAAAATCCAAAAAAAAACATTTTTTTTCCAAAAATCCCATTTTTTGTGCTTTTCCCCCAATTTTTTTTCAAAATTGACTTTTTCATTCGATTCAATTTTACATAAGAATCAGTGTTCAAAAAACAAGTTGTCGCTATACGGCGCAGTCCGTTCGCTTAGAAGGTTGTGTGAAGGAGGTAAACATGTAAATTATATTCTTAGACCTGAATTAATGAAGAAATCAGTGTCTTCATTCATAAAAATATGCGCCGTATAGCGACAACTTTGCATTTTTTTTGCTGTTCATGGGATCAGAGTCCCATACTTTTGAACACTGATTCATATGTCAATTTTGAAAAAAAATTGAGCGAAAAGCACAAAAAACGGGTTTTTTGGAAAAAAATGTTTTTTTTTTGGATTTTTAAAATTTTTTTGGATTTTGAAAATATTTTTATCAGAAAGCTGAGATTTTTTTTACATAAAATTGGATAACTGCAAAATTTTTTTCATTAAATTTTGAGGTCGTTAAAAAATAAAAGAAATTATCATTTTTTTGTGTGATCTCAATTTGAATTGCGCGCCAAAAAACAATGGAGCAACTTTGACCACTAAAAAGTTTACAGATATTCTTATTTTGGTCTATATTATGATATTCTAAGGTTTCGTCAAAATCGGAGAACCACGGGTACAAAACCATGTCGCCAATTGATAAAATGGAGCATAAATTTCAGAACACGAAGTTGTCCGGTACCATTTTAAAACTCTACATACTACTTCTCAATAATGGCTAAAATTTAGACCTTTTTCCATAAATGATTAAAAATAGTTATACAGGGTAAATGTCGACTTGCAATTGCTTTTTTTGTTCGAAATTACCTGAAGTTGAAGGATCTATAATAATATTTGGCTTTTGAATGGCAAAAATACAAAAACTTGCACTCGAAAATACAATAAATTCACTTTTTGCAAAAACGCGAAAAAAATCGAAAAAAATTGCGAACTTTGAGACAACACAAAAATTGAATTAAGCAACATATGTTATCGATTCCTTTGCCTAATGATGGAGAATTTTGTCTTCAATAATCGAGTATAAAACATTAATCGGATACCTCAATATTCATTTTTCAATTAATCTCCGTTTTGGTGGTCAAATACCCCAACGTGCGCTGGGGTGATAAGTCGGCATTCACTCCTGGCGAAATCTCCAACTTGTTTGCTGAATTTTTCAAATCGAATTATGTTCACGATGATCCTGGTACTAGTTCCACTTTTTCGGCAAATAATTTCCCATCCACAAATTTTGGCACACTGTGTCTTTTACAGGATGATATTGCCAAGGCTATTTGTGATATTAAGTCTTCTTCCAAATTGGATTTGGATGGGCTTCCGCCTGTACTTATAAAAAATTGTACTGCCTTGGTATATCCTCTCATGCTTATCTTCAATAAGTCTCTCTCCTCTGGGAATTTTGTTTCTGACTGGAAATTGACATGCATTACCCCTATTCTCAAAGGTGGTAGAAAGGATGAAGTATGTTGGTGTACCCTCATTGAAAATATATAACAGTTTTGTTTCTATCACATCCAGTTTTCTTGTGACAGCTACATATTCATTTCTGACCTCATATACGTTTCTTTGTTTACATAACTGCATTTAGTCGACTGGGTAACTATTGTGTTTGCTAAATTACATTTTATTTACATTAGTTAGATCGTAAATATGCCACGAAAGTGTTTGAACAACCCGGACAATTTTTGTTATGTGTGTGGAGAATTAACTTTTACATCTCAGCGTCGGAATTTCACATCACTAATTGAACAGTGCTATTTAGACTATTTTGGTTTTCCTGTGAGGAATCAAGAGAAATTCTGGGTTCCACATAAATGTTGTGTAACGTGTGTGAGGCTCCTTTTAGGTTGGGGTAAACAAGAACCTAGACATTTGTCATTTGCTATACCAATAATTTGGACGTAACTAAAGGATCATGTAAGTGATTGTTATTTTTGTTTGACTCAAACAAAAGGTATTACTACCAAATCCAAACACACTATCCAGTATCGAAACTTGTCTTCAGCCAAGAGACCCATCCTACATAGTGCCGATGCCTCCAAATCGATCAAAAAGTGAGAATTCTAGTCCGAAGGATGGACTTTTATATCTAAAAGAGAAATTCGCTAAAATCAGCGAGACGAAAATCAAAGAGGGAATATTTGTAGGCCCACAAATACGGCAATTGAAGAAAACCTGAATGATCAGGAAAAACTCGCCTGGAAATGTTTTGTGAATGTTGTTCAAAATTTTCTAGGTAACCATAAAGCGGAAAATTACAAAGATTTATTAAATGAAGTTATGATATCATTTAAAGCTTTGGGGTATAATATGTCCTTAAAAATAAATATGCTGGACTCTCATCTGGAGTTCTTTCCGGCAAATTTGGGCGCTGTGGGTGACGAACAAGATGAGAGGTTCCATCAAGACATTTCTTTAATGGAGAATCGTTATCAAGGGATATGGAGTCCAGGAATGCTAGCAGACTATTGTTGGAGACTTAAAAGGGTCCTACCGGAAACCAAATATTCAAGAAAATCATAAGTATCTATTAGATATTAGGAAATAATTCTGTAAGTGTGGCTGAATTTTGT
Source organism: Bactrocera tryoni (assembly GCF_016617805.1). Taxonomy (NCBI): domain Eukaryota; kingdom Metazoa; phylum Arthropoda; class Insecta; order Diptera; family Tephritidae; genus Bactrocera; species Bactrocera tryoni. The sequence continues at coordinate 2,876,693 of NW_024395824.1, forward strand.
ATTTTTTACGAAAATATATGTTTTGATATCACAAGAAAACATGATGTGTACATTTTTTTCATTGATATATTATTATTTGGTGGCCCTAGTATATTCAAAATTTGATATAAATTTTCATGTGACAAAAACAAATTACAAATTTGTTGACCAGTGTTACAGGCCTATTTCTAAACTTTCTACTATTTCGAAAATTTTTGAGTGCTCTGTTAAAAATAAAAATAAATTATTTTTTTGCAGTAAAATCTATAATTAATGTCATATCAGCATGGGTTTGTCTCGGGACGCTCCACTGTGTCAAACTTAGCGGTTTTTAATGATTATTGTATGTCTGCATTCTCCGCTGGATTTCAGGTAGATTGTGTCTACACAGATTTCCTTAAAGCCTTTGATAAAGTTTCACACAATATTCTAATTAAAAAATTATCATCTTTAGGATTTCATTCGGTCTTTTTGCAGTGGATTAAATCATACGAGTATTTGCACAATAGACGATGCGTTGTCAGTGTCGATGGAGTGTTATCTAATTCATTCATTGTGTCTTCGGGAGTGCCACAAGGAAGCGTCTTGGGTCCACTTCTCTTTGTGCTGTTTATCAATGACATTTCCTGTTGCTTCTCTTTCACTAACTTTCTGTTATATGCAGATGACTTAAAAATTTTTGCAATAATCAAAAATTCACAAGATGTATTCAAACTTCAATGTGATATTGATACTTTTTATTATTGGTGCCTGAAATCGAAGCTTTTTCTGAATCTAGATAAATGCTCTTAGATCTCTTATGGTAGGGGACGTAACATCTTATCTTCCAGTTGCAATACCTTTTTTACGCGACCTCTTTTTACGCTATTTCACTTTAACGCGGTTATTTTTGCAGCGCAAATTCCTTTTTTTACGCGAATTTCTCACTTTAACGCGATTGCTTTCTTTCGTTTTTTGCTTGTCTTAAATTTGCAGCAGAATTGGAAAATTATTTTGTAGCAAATGATAGTGATGCCGAACGTGCACGAATTTTTGAAAAAGAATTGAGTCTCTGCATGTTAAGATATAAAGAACTACATCGGAATTTATTGGGTCCAAAAAGAGGCATTCAAACAAAATTAACTGAATTTATGGTGCAAACTCAGTCGGAGATGCTAAGTCAATCAGAACATCAATCCATAGTTCTTACTATTGATTCTGATACAAATTCTAGTGATATCAGTGCCGGCCATCAAAATAAGCGGCTAAGAGTAATTTAAACTACGGATAATGACAGTGATTAAACAGCATTCAACGGTTTTTTCAATAAATCTACCTATTTTCTACTTTCTTCTCTTTTAAATATGGTTTTGGTTTTGTATTTTTTTATTTTGTTATGAATGAATAAATCATAAGTCTGAAATTTGAAACTTATTGTATTGTTTTGTTACACGCGATATTTTTTATATTCGGATCTAATTTGTCCTTTAATATTGGAAAACTAACCATTTTTACGCGATTTTTTTTTACGCGATTAGTGGCAGAACCATAAATCGCGTAAAAAAAGGACTGAGTGTATTTCTAATTGCGTCCTAAAATGTGTTACTGAAATCAAAGATCTTGGGGTAATCTTTGACAACAGATTTCTTTTCAGTAATCACATCAACTACATCACTTCTAAATCATTCTCTGTGCTCAGCTTTGTCGAAATGCTTTAAATTTTTTCGACCCCTACACGTTAAAAATACTGTATACATACATGTTTTTTTCGGTCCATCTAGGAATACGCAGTGTTAATTTGGAGACCATATTGCATATCGTCAATTAATAGGATCGAGCATGTTCAAAAGACTTTTCTTAAATTTGCTCTCCGCTCCTTAAAGTTTGTTGACCCAATACCATCGTATAAATCTCGTTTATTGCTCTTACATCTTAAATTACTGGAAAATCGACGGTTCGTTCTCTGCTTTTCATTCGTTTTCAATGTAATTAATGGAGATATTGACTGTCCCTATTTATTTGGGAAAATTAACTTCAATACTCCTCAGCTTTGTCTCAGATCTATTTCCCCATTTTATTATAAAAAGGAAAGTACTAATTTTGCTGTATAAGTTAACTCGAAACGCAAACCACCAAAATACCAAGTCAGCATTGTCCGCCTAACATCCGTTTCAGGCAATGCTGAATATTAACACCACTCCAGTCCATGACCAACGGCCCGAGTTATGATCCAACGACAAGCAACAACAAACGATACTCACAAACTACTACTTACACTAAATGCAAGTCGGCGGAATCGTGGGGTTCGCTGACACTGCATCTGACAAAACATAGCAACGACAGCGACGACGGCAGCGGCAGTGATGACGGCTTAGGCTTAGACTTAAGAGTAAGAATGTTTTAGAGTTTAGTTCTGATCGAGCCTGAATAAAGCGCACTAGTGCCTAAAAATAATTGGCGTCCAACCGGGTAAAGAAGATACTAAGGATTCTCCAGAAAGTAAAAATCACCAAGGTATTTTGCGGTGGAGTGTCTTTAATGACTTCAAGGGACCAAAGGACTCACAAAGAATCGCGACAATCTTTAAAAACGTATCCTACAAGGACTCCAAGGATCCGAGGATTCATCAGAAAGCAGTTTATAATATAAAACATGTTTCGAGTATTGTAAGTAGAGTGCTTATTAAAATAAAAACATTATAATTTCTTTTGAATTAAAACTAAGTTTTCAAAATAGACGGAAAGGAATTTATTTTAGAAAATAAGGAGCTAATCATAAAATTTTGTGAAACAAATTTTCCAGAGTTTAATAAAAAAGAAACAGTGTAGTCTTTTCTCAAAAACATTGTGTTTAGAAACAGAATTTGTGAATAAAATTGTAATAAATAACTGAAATTACCTAGCCATGTCAGCAAAAGAGTGTGATTGATTGATTCGACTATAGGAACGGTTACAAGTCTATTCAATTTTAATTTCCAAGTCTATGAGTGACTCAGAATTAGAAAACCTCTTAGAAAGAATTATTAAACTACAGGTGACCAGTAAAATGGATTCAAATTAGGTAACCGCATTGGTTCAAGCAGCCGTCTCAAGCGCTCTTGAACAACAAAGACAGACTTTCGAGGTTAAGCTCCAACGATTAACGGAGCAAATGACTACATTGACCACTGGTCAAACGCCAAAAATATACCAACCGGTAAAAATATTACCGAATGTAAAGTGTGACGAACCCCTTGATCTGGTAAAATCATTACCAGAATTTGACGGGCAAATCAGTACATATGTGTCTTGACGACAAGCTGCCCATACATCTTACGAAGTTTTCAGAAGTTACCAGGGAAGTTCTAAACACTACCAAGCAGTTGGTATAACTAGAAAAAAAATAAAAGCTTCTGCTGATGCCAATTTGGCATCCTTCAACACTGTTTTAAATTTCGACGCAATAATCGCGAGACTAGATTTTACGTACGCAGACAAATGACCGATATATTTAATCGAACAACAATTATCCACCTTACGACAGGGTAACCTATCTGTGCTTCGATATTTCGACGAGGTTGAGAAAATATTAACTCTCCTCACGAATAAAACCATAATGACCCATGAGGGTCAAGTATCAGAATCAATTTGCAAAAAATATAGAGCAGAAGCTTTAAGAGTTTTTATATCAGGCCTTAAAAGACCTTTATGTGACATACTATTTGCCTCTCGCCTGGCGCTCTGGCGTTAGCCCAGGAGGTGGAGTCAAATAGGGAAAGGTACTTATTTGCTTTAAATTTCGCAACGTCTATTGAAAACCAATATAAACTAGGAATAAACAATAATTCGGAGAAAAAGATGCAACAGCAACAAAAAAATCCGCATGTTGCAAATAAACAGCACAGAACAAATGATACTAGGACTAACAAGCAAGAACAAGTGACCCCCATGGACGTTGACCCATCGGTTTCAAGACTAAGACAAAATGTAAATTGGCTTAGGGAACCATCACAGAGAGCCTACCAATACCAACAACAGAATCAAAGTAATAGTAGACAGGGTTATAGTTCAAATCAACAGCAGGGAAAACAACAGGCAGATTCGGATAGGGTTACTGGACCAAAAATGCAACGCATTAATACCTTAAATCAAGAAAAGATTAGTGAGGCAACTTATAATCAGGAAGCCGAAGATGAAGCTGAAGATCTCGAGGAGGTTTAATTGAATTTTTTAGGGGGAAGTCCCTACTCCCGTGGATTGACCGAAGAGTAGGTTATCGAGGAAAAAAATGAAATTATTAGTGGACACAGGAGCTTCGAAAAATTACATCAAACGAATACCTGAGCTAAAAAATATAATTCCAGCAAGTGGAGCGTTTTCACAGTACCTTAACTGAAATAGCTAGGTGTCTAAAACTAGAAAGAAATCTCGATGACACTGTTGACTTGATTTTGCTTGCCACCATAGAACATAATAAGACAATTCATTCAATATCCCACGAAAAACCAATAGACATCCTTCATCCCAGCTCAGCTAACATTACGGAACTAGTTCCAAATCGTATCGAAAAAGCACAGGCCAGTGATCGCGAACACCATAATAAGGGTCGTCAGAATGTGACGTATAACGTTGGGGACAAGGTCCTTGTGAAAGTTAATAGAAGGCTAGGCAATAAACTCTCAACACTATTTACAGAAGAAGTAGTCGAACAGGACCTAGGCATCACCGTTCTTATAAAGGGGAGGAGGCTCCACAAAGACAACCTTCGTCCACCTTAATTAATCACTTTATTACTCTAAGTCTTGTATTTTAAATTCCAGGATAATATCGACATTCCTATTGACGACCACTTTAACACAAAAGCTAACTGACTACACCAACTCCAACTACATCCCAATTTTGGACGGAAACGCAATAGTTCCCATAATTACGGTTATTTGACGCACTTTACCAACTTGACACTATATGTAACATTGCACGACGAGACGGCTGGATTTATTGACCTTTTCCCATTGACACACATGAAGAAAATAGTAGAAGCAGACATAAAATACATCGAGACTTTACTTCGAACCGTTGAAATTCACCATCGACAGCAGTGGCGGATCCAGAGACGATTCTTGGGGGGGGGGGGAGTGTACAGAATACTCGAAGATAGGTGTGGATTGATGGGAATATGTCAACATCACATTTTCTTAATGTTTCCAGTGAAGGAATTTTTGTTGCTGCTGCCAGTGACATTGCCAGTAGCTTAATTCACCTTTGAATTTCAATTTTTGTACGCTTTTTTAATCATCCAGATGACCGAATCTTTCTATCAAGCATCCGATTAGATCATCGATTTCGTTTTCTTTTAAAAGACTTGCTTTTTTTGGGAGCAACACACTCAATTGGTAAGCATCCAAAACTTCTTGTGAAAAACGAGCTTCCAAATCTTCTTTGATGGTATCCAGCAGAGTTATGTAGACAGAGACCCTGTAGTAATCTCCACAAGTTTTCACGTCGTAATTTTCGCGTTTCGTTTGTCGACCACATGTTCTCAGTTTCGCTTCGTCAATATTGAGTTTTTCCGCCATTTTCTTGGCTTCTAAATAAATCAATCGGAATATTTCATCAACTTTTTCCCTCTTTTTTCCAACGTGGCAAGCAACGTCCCAATCATTTTTGATGCCTTCAACAAATCAATTGCTTTCTTTTGAAGAACTACGCTAAGTGAATGGGTAAGCGATAGAATGTCGCTTAGACAGAAGAGCCCGACGATAAATTCGAACTTGCACAAAGCCGATGTGAGATTTGTTGCTTTGCCTGCTGTTTCTCTGTTCTTCCACTCACTGATTTTTGACAGAGCTTCGATGATCAACGGTAACTTCGCAACAAATTGAAGGACAGCATCGTGCCTCTCTACCCAACTTGTTTCACACAACTGGACAAGTTTTTCACCAAATATCTTTGCTAATACAGTCACACGTTTCGGAAATTAGTTCTTGAAGAATTTGTCGACTTCTCGTATGGCACTGGCAACGTTTTCGATTAATCGTACTTTCACTGACTTTTAAATACTGTTGTTGAGTTTGTGCGAGAAACACGGAGTCATGACAGCATTTTTTGCTTCTTTCCGAATTTCGTTGACTGCTCCGATAACTGACAGCATGACCGCAATCCATCAGTCCATATCGAAGTGCATTTCTCCATTCGGAGATTCATTTTCTTCATTGTCTGTCAAACCGGTTTAACAGCTTAGCGAAGGTCTTTCATATTTGAGATTTACATTTCAAAGTCGCCCGAGGCGTAGTGGTTAAGCTGGCAGGTCACTTCCCCAGCCTAGGGTTCGAACCCTGCCGAATATTTTTTTTCTACAAAATGTGAATAAAAATCGGGAACATTTCCCGATTTCCGTGTCTGATTTCCAGGCGTTTCCGGATCAGCTGTTATCGTCGGGAATCGCCGGGTTCCGAGGACGAGGGCAAGTTAAAACACGGGTTCTATATGCAAAATTGGTTACTACTGTTGTTGAATAAACAAACCTAACCTCAATTTTTATGTAAACACTCGTTTGAATGTCAGTGAAATTTCACCACACCCAAAAATGAACAGTAAAATCGAAACAACATCGATACTTACCATTTTAGATATTCAAAATTGGGCACTTTATTTTCCAGAATAAGGTATAACTTCACAGAAATTGACGAAAATTAACTGGGTAACTTAGACAAATTTTGGTTACTATGTAGATGATTCCGCTCAGCTGGGCATAGCGTGATTCTATTGGACAGTCAAGTTGAGGCGTTTTTGGCGAGATAAACGGATTTAAATGAAACGTCACCATGCGTCGAGAGTTTTTATACTCAATAGTACCAAATGTACAGTATGAGGCATATATGCCCGCAGAGATATCGAACCTATGGGGCATTCGATAGTCGCAAGCGGCATCATGTCTATATGTTTTTTGTGGTTCATGGTATCAACTGACGCTAGGTGACACCACGAACTACGCAAAACATGTAGACGCGATGCCGCTTTCGACTATCGAACGCCCCATTAATTCTATATATCTTTGGGGCATATATGTCTCATACTGTACTCAAGACTTCTACTCTTTCTCAATTCAGAATTTAGTACTTCCGCTGTGAGTCGCCCAGAAAAGGGTTAAATAAGTTTAGACAGGTCATATAATGCAATTTATGAAGCTTAAACTTTTTAGGTACTGCACTAAAAGTCGTCGCCGGCACCCCTGACTTTGACGATTTCCAAAGACTCCAACTAAGACAGGATATGCTCATTGACTCTATGGATCTTCTTTGGTTTGACTAAAAAACGTGCTTCAACTTCTGACTATGGTAATACTTTTTATTCGGAAAGTGGCGTGTTCTAACTCGATATTCGTAAAAGAAAAAAAGAAGAATGACAGTTCTGTTAACTGCGATGCACATACATAAATTAATGAGTGCTGCCAAAGCATCGAATTCATGGTGCTGCCCTTGGCTGATAGGTGTGTTCGCGTACTACACTGCCGCAACCAGCCCCCCTTTCAATCTGTGTGTGCTTACAGACACAGACGTTTAGGGAATCGAACTTTTCTTCCCAGGCGAGTTGTGGTTTTTACTTGAGGGTCGCTGATCTCAGCTGGAGTAGGCCCTGCGTTCTCGTCGATAATGTTGTTGCTGTCGGTAAATGCCGCTTTCAGCCTGTCGATTGAAATTTTTCTAATTTTGTTTCGGATGTCCAGCGTGAAATATTTCGGATGACGTTTTATTACTGCGAATGGTCCGTTATACGGCTGCTGCAGTGGTGGTCCAATTGCGTCGTTTCGCACGAAGACTTGCGTACATTGATGGAGTTCCTTTTGTATAAATGGTTTTATTTTTGTGTGGTGTGCCGTTTGCGTCGGTCGTATCGATTCCATTGCATGTCTAAATTCTTGAACAAACTCTGCTTCGTTTTGGCACGGCTTCGGTTCGGTAAAAAATTCTGCTGGTAGTCGCAAGCTTTTTCCGTAAACTAATTCCGCCGGTGTTGCCTTTAAATATTGATCGAAGTCCAAGCATGATGAGCGGTAACTCGATTGCCCAGTTTCGCCGATCTTTACATTTTAGTGCTGCTTTTAGTGTACGATGAAAACGCTCTACTAAACCGTTGGCTTGGGTATGATATGCGGTTGTGCGGAGGTGGCGTATACCTAGTCTTTCGTTGAGCTGCTTAAAAACTTGACATTCAAATTGTCGCCCCTGGTCCGTTGTAATTTTAGAAGGTACACCAAATCGCGCGATCCATGTTTCTATGAGTGTGGTGGCGACAGCTTCAGCCGTTATGTTCTTGATAGGTGCTGCTTCTGGCCATCGCGTAAATCGGTCGACGATCGTTAGTAGGTATCGGTAATCGTTTGAAGGCGGTAGTGGGCCGACTATGTCGATGTTAATATGGTCGAAACGTGACTCTGTGGTATTGTACCGTCCAGGTGTGGTCTTATTATGCCGCTGAATTTTCGATTTTTGGCATGGTATGCACTGCCTTGCCCAGGTTGCAACGTCCTTGTGAATGTTGGGCCAGACGAATCTTTGTTTGATGAGTCGGGTAGTCGCTCGAATACCAGGATGTGCAAGGTCGTGTGTAGCATTAAAAATTGTTTGCATTTGTTGTTTGAGATATGGCAATATATCTGTTGTGCTGAATTGAGCACGGGCATCTTAGTCAAAATTATGCTGTAGCGGTCGTTCCCTTGAAGAATGGATTTCAGTTCACTGTCCGCATTCTGTTCTGCCGCAATGACCTCGTAGTCGATAGGTTCGCGTTGCATTACATTGATGCGTGAAAGGAAATCGGGTACTGTGTTTTCTTTACCCTTTACGTAACGTATATCAGTCGTAAATTGGCTGACGTAATGCAAGTATCGAAGGTGTCGTGGCTCTGCCTTTTCGGGTTTCTGTTTAAAAGCGAAAGTGAATGGTTTGTGGTCGGTGTAGATCGAGCAACATCTACCTTCAAGTTGGTCGGCGAAGTATTTAACGCTTTTATATACGGTGAAAAGCTCTCTTGAGTATGTACTCCAATTTCGTTGAGATGTTGTTAACTTGCGGGAAAAAAATCCTAAGGGCTGCGCCTCGTCGTTTTTTATTTGGTGCAGCACGCCTCCGATACAATTTTCTGATGCATCGACTGATAGTGTGAGTTGTGCGTTTTCTTGTGGATGCGCGAGCAGGGTTGCATTGGCTAATTTTAGTTTAAAATCGTTGAATGCTTTTCGCGACTCTTCGGTCCATTGAATTTTGCGTTTGTCGTTTTTGATGTTGCCCGGAACAAGAGCTTGCAGGATATCTTGAGTACGTGCAGCGCCGGGTATAAATCTTCGGTAGAAGTTGATAATTGCTATGAAACGTTGTAGGTCCTTTGCGATGGTTGGTTCCGTGTAAGCGTTTATTGCCTCTACTTTTTCTGGCAGTGGCAAAATACCGTTGGGTGTGACTAAATGACCGAGATACCTCACGTTTGACTGACCAAAAACACATTTATTGCCGTTAACGGTTAAGCCGTTTTGCTTTAAACGCTCGAACACAATTCGAAAGTGTTGCTTATGTTGAGCTTCGGTGCAGGACGCGATGCATATTGTCGTCTAGGTATGTTACGACAAAGTCTAATCCTCGAAACACACTGTCGATGTGTCGTTGAAATGTTTGGCCCGCGTTGCATAACCCAAATGTCATGTATCGAAATTGGAATAAGCCGAACGGAATTGTTATGGCCGTTTTTTCGATACCATCGGGATGCATGGGTATCTGGTGGTACGCCCTTTCCAGGTCGATAGTTGAAAATATGCTTTTGCCTGCAAATACTTGATGAAATGTCTGGATATTTGGAATGCGGTACCTGTCCTTTTCGGTGACGGCGTTTAGTGCCCTATAGTCCCCGCACGGTCTCCAGGTATTGTCCTTTTTAGGGGCCATATGAAGTGGCGAAGCCCATTGACTTTTGAATGGCTGGCAAATACCCTTCGCCATCAGGTATTCGAATTCCGCTTTGGCGGCTTTTAGTTTTTCGGGTGTGAAGCGTCGTGGTTTTGCGTTCACTGGTGGACCGCTCGTGACGATGTGGTGGAATGTTGCAGTTTTGGCGATGCGTTTATTATGTGACGGTGCGAATAGTTCCTTAAATTCTAAGAGTAATTCTGTATATTTGTTTGTACCAATAACAAGTTTAATGCCAGTGGGAGCTGTAGCTCGCGTTATACCGTATGTATGTAATTTCGTCGTTTTATCGATTAGTAATTTGTTTTTCAAGTCTACTAGCAGGTCGTAGTGCGTTAGGAAATCCGCGCCGATAATTGGCGATTTTACGACCGCTATGCAAAATGTCCATTCAAATGGGCGACGGAGGCCGAAATTTAGTTTCATAGTTTTCTGTCCGAATGTTTGTATTGGCGTTCCATTCGCCGCGTAAATTGACTGGGTATTCGTCGGTTTATGAGTGTTGCTTGTTGCGGTTGCTGGTATCACCGATATATCTGCCCCGGTGTCGATGAGGAAATGTTGATTGTCGTAAACGTTTTTTACGAAAAGGCGGAGGTTGTTGTTGCCGTGGCCGAGCTGGCAAGCGCCTCCCATGGCTTGAACTCGGGGTACTCATTTTTTTGGTCCTCCTGTGTGCTGCCGGCCGTACAGTCAAACTTGCATGGTGGCCTGCACTTACGAGCGCTCGTCCCGTATTTGTAGTGATACCAGCATGTGTCGTGGTGTTCGCGACTTCGTGAACCCGATCGTGCAGGTGTTGGTCTGCGTTGGTTGTCGCGGCGTGGCCATTTGATGTCTCGGAGATCCCGTGAGAGCGCATTGATCTGGCGTTGCATTTCTAGAATTACTTGACTTGCAGGTTCATTGCCGGCGCTTTGCTGTGGGTGTGTGTCCACTGTCTGCTGAGGGCTTTGTTGAACAGCGTGTATGAAAGAGTTGCTGTCTTTGGTAGCCTCCATGATACGATCGGCCATCGTTGCTGCGTTGACTAATGTTATGTGCTCGTCTGCGGATAGAATTGCGCGTATTTGTTCAGGCAGATTCCGGAGTCATAACTGCTTAGGAGCTCGTCTGTAACCGGTGTAGCTGCGGCCCTTGTCCGCATTTCGGCTAACAACTGTGACGGTTTGCGGTCACCGAGTGATAAGTCGCTAAGTAGCTTTGTTAGTTTGGTTTGTGTGCTATCGGCAAATTCGTTAATGATTCGAGCCTTGAGGTTTTCGTACATTTCGTTGCGTGCTGGTGGATTAGTACGGAAATCAGCTAGTTTGTACATAACGAGCGTAGGCAGTTGTCCAATTATGGTATAGTATCGTTTTTTGTCGGACACGATACCTGCCGCTTCAAATGCCGCCTCGACTTGCCAGAACCATAGGTCAGTATGTTCCTCAACGAAATCTGGGAGCTTAACTTTCCCTTGGTCCAACGTGTCCACCCGCATTGGTGCCTGTTGCTCTAGAGCCGGTGTCTCTTGCTCGTCTTTGGACATATTTTTATTTTCGAAAGATTTCTCACTTGTGGGGGTAGCCAGTATGTTCTGCCGCTTCGTCGGGGTCACCAGTATGGATTTTCTTTGGTTTGATTAAAAAACGTGCTTCAACTTCTGACTATGGTAATACTTTTTATTCGGAAAGTGGCGTGTTCTAACTGGATATGCGTAAAAGAAAAAAAAGAAGAATGACAGTTCTGTTAGCTGCGATGCAGATACATAAATTAATGAGTGCTGCCAAAGCATCGAATTGATGGTGCTGCCCTTGGCTGATAGGTGTGTTCGCGTACTACGCTGCCACAACTCTAATAACAGACAGTACAAAATTAATACGCATATTCAGCAAAAAATCTTGGAAATCACGCAAACAATAAACACAATTTTAAACTCAACAAGAATGGAAGCAATAGACACAGGTCATCTTTACGAAACAATACTTGCAATTTCAATAGCCCTAGCTAAGTTGAACCTAGTGAACCCAATAATATTAGATAATAGTGATATCAATAATATTATCAATGAGCACTCGACTAACATAACTATAATAGAAATAATAGGAATGTCTAGCATTAAGGCTTTACAAAATAAGAATAATTTGTACTTTGTAGTTAAGTATCCAATTCCTCAAATTGTTTGTAAAAAATATAGTTTATTCGCCGTGCCTCACAAAGGACGAGTCCTACACTTTGGGGATACTAATACCGTCGCTGGGTGCGGAAACAAAGCGTATGCTGATAAATGTGAAAAATCAACTTTTGCAACTTTTTGCAAGAAGCAACCAACGCCTACTTGTTGTCAGCAACTATTCACAGGTGCTGTAGAAAATTGTTCAACTACTACCAATCATGATAAGGGCATCAAAGAAATCGATGACGGCATTGTCATTATCAACAATGCCACAGCAACGATAGAGGTTGAAAAAGGAGATAGCAGAACCGTCAGCGGTACTTACCTTTTGACTTTCGATCAGTTAGTAAAGGTAAATGGGACCGAGTATCATAATCGAAACCATACTCCTACTCGTACTCCTGACACTCCAACGGCTCAAAGAGTCAATCTTTTAGGACATATAGAGACATTGAGTTTGAACTATCTTCATGAAATGAATGCGGAAAATATCAACCATATTGGCGCTCTGCGAGGAGAAGTCAACTCAACAACATTGCTATTTATAATAACGATAGCATCAATCTTTATCATAGTAATCTTGCGACTTGCTCTAAGCAAATATAAAAAACACACCGCGAAAAAGGCAATGAATGTCTTAGTAAGAGAGGTCACCGAGAGAATCGTCTACGATTCCCACTTAGGAAGGAGGAGTTAACTCGAAACGCAAACCACCAAAATACCAAGTCAGCATTGTCCGCCTAACATCCGTTTCAGGCAATGCTGAATATTAACACCACACCAATCCATGACCAACGGCCCGAGTTATGATCCAACGACAAGCAACAACAAATGATACTCACAAGCTACCGTAGCCGTGGGATCCGCTGGCGCAGCACAAATATAGCGCAAACAAGCGACGACTTACACTACACGAAAGTCGGCGTAATCGTGGGATTCGCTGACACTGCATCTGACAAAACATAGCAACGACAACGACGACGGCAGCGACGACGGCAGCGGCAGTGAGGACGGCTTAGGCTTAGACTTAAGAGTAAGAATGTTTTAGAGTTTAGTTCTGATCGAGCCTGAATAAAGCGCACTAGTGCCTAAAAATAATTTATATGCTCCTCTCAAGCGTGCTATGCGTGAGTTTAACTCGATTTCTGAGAAAGCTCTTCTAGATTTTTCTCGCTCTAGGGTATCCTTCATTAATACCCTTCGGCGATTATGATATGATTTTTGCCTGGTGTGCGCTTGATCAACCACCGCAATGGAAGTTTATCAAAACCACCGCGAAGTACATCGTATCATCCGATACTGATTTATTCGATCAGTTCACGTATTTGGAAAGATACGTAACCGAAGGGAAAATCCAATCGTGGGAAGAAAATGGTACTGCCACCGATCAACGCTGTGTTGAAATTTTTCAACATTTCGTCAAAAAGAAGGTTCCATACAACCACATGGTCAGAATCTTATCGTATATTCTCTCCTTGCCAGGCACATCAGCCACCGTTGAACGAGTATTTTCTCTGATCAATCAGATTTGGAACGATGAAAAATCACAAATAAAAATCGAAACACTGCGAGATCTTTTATATGTTCGATACAACATTAAAATGACGTGTAAGGAATTTTTTGAATTTTTAAAAATGCAACATGAAATGTTGAAGGAAATTGCATCAAATGAAAAATACGCATTCAAAAATGCCAATCAGATCGACGAAAACAAAAATAAGTATGCTGAAATTTGTATGCAAAAAACGAGTTTGGATATCGAAAAATAAACTGCTTTCTCCATAACTTGACCATAAATTGAAATCAAATTAAATTAAATTAAATTGCATTTGCAAGCACCGTTTTTTCATTAATTAAAAACTGTACATAATGTAAACTTATAGTAATCTAACTATCATTATAGAAAGAGGCAAGAAAAAAAATTTTTGTGTACGTAAATGAGATCTTTAAAAGGTGGTCACCCTAACTATACTTATCTCAGAGAACGTCTATCATAGAGAAGGTTCACGGCGCGGAGATCGTAAAAATACTTATTTTTGGCTAACTCGGTCGAGATGGTCCAGCTTCACCACAGCCAGCTCTGCAGCAGAAATTTTAACATTTTGCTTGAACAGAGCAGCGCGTGGAATAAAAATTATGCTCAAAACTGTATATTGCTCTAACAGACGTACATATGTATGCTCGCTCTTTTGCTTATATTTTTATACGTTTATATACAAACATGTGTATTCGTATGAATTCTTTTTGTGTACGTATGTATATTTATGAATACATCTACAATGGAATGCATTTAAATTAAATTACTTTTTCAGAGCAATGTTCGTAGGTAATGTAAAAATAAAGCCTTTTTTTAATTATTTTTTGTCTTAGATAAGTTAACTTATTTTAAGTTTTTTATTTATTTTTTGAATAATACGTTTTTTTACAACTGTACAAAAAATAAACTTGTTTAATGTTTATTTCTAAGTTGCTGGAGCGATGTCCAACCAACTTAGAGGAAGCCAAATTAAAAGTGAAGCTTAAATCTAATCTTATGCTATCACCAACTTAATATCCTAAGCGCCGGCAGAGTGAGACGTCGGCAGCGACGCATATTGTTAGTAGCGTGCTAGTAGCGTCATTAAAATCCGTAATATTAGCTTGGCGCTCTTTTTAGTGGGTAGCGGTAAAGTGGCGTGATGCGTTTGCCAAAATGTGTACCTGCATTCTTGAGCATTCTTAAGCTTGCATGGTACGGTACACTGTTTAACAAAATATTTATTTTGTTAACTCCTCCTTCTTAATTTCGAACGTCCGCGTTCGACAGCCAGTGATTGTAGAGTTTTATTTGGACAACTAAGAGACTTCAATGTAAGGGGTACCATAGCTGATCTCTAGAGTCCTCTTTCGTACCATAAGCTTTTATTTATAAAATGTTTTATTGAGTAACATATGTAGTGTATTTGGCACTGGTATCATATTCACGATTGGCTTGATTCCTTAGGCTGATGATAGGTGCTGTTTGTTCGCCTTTGCGCAATTAAGCGGTGTACTTCTTAACTATGTACATACAGATTTTACATGATTCATTGCCTAAAGTATTTAAATACATATTAGAAAAAGGTTTTCGATACATTTTCATCTTTACAAGTGATTTTACTCTAAGTGTTTCTTACTTTTTTAATTTATATGAAGTTATAATATTGTCCTTGGCTCCGTTAATAACATAAGCATATGTAGTAATTTTTTCTTTTACAATTTTTAGTTTAATTTTTGATAATTTTTTTTTAAATTTTGTATTTAAATTTTCAATATTTTTAAGTTTTAAATTTTTAACAATGTTTTAAATTTTTATTTTAGTTATCAATATTTTCTATATTTTAATTTTTAAAGAGGTTTTGTTTCATTTTTTTTTTTTTAAGTTCGAAAATTCGAATGATCATTTCATTATATAATGATTTATGGCTCATGACGTATTTTACCATTTTTTTTAAATAATTTTTGAATGCATATTTCTAAAATATATGATATATAAAATTTATATTTTCTATATTGTTTTTTATTTATTTAAATTTTTTTGAAAACGGTATAGAATAGGAATTTTTTTCCTTTTTTGAATTTTTAGTAATAACTAACTTTTACCTCATTTTTCATTTTTATTATATTAATTTCTTGTGTTCAACTAGGAATACACCTTTAAATACACTTTTTGTGAAATGAACAATTTATTCGAATTTTTCGATTTTGCTAAAAGATAATATTTTCTTTGTTTAGAAGACGGTATATAGGAATAGGAACTTTTTTTCTCTTTTTCCTTCTTTTTTTTGTTTTTTTGAATTTTTAGTGATAACTGAGTTTTACCTCGTTTTTCATTTTTATTATATTAATTTTTTGTGTTCAACTAGGAATACACCTTTAAATACACTTTTTGTGAAATGAACAATTTATTCGAATTTTTCGATTTTGCTAAAAGATAATATTTTCTTTGTTTAGAAGACGGTATATAGGAATAGGAACTTTTTTCCTCTTTTTCCTTCTTTTTTTTGTTTTTTTGAATTTTTAGTGATAACTGAATTTCACCTCGTTTTTCATTTTTATTATATTAATTTTTTGTGTTCAACTAGGAATACACCTTTAAATACACTTTTTTGTGAAATGAACAACTGATTAAAATTTTTCTTTATTGATAAAAGATAATATTTTTTTTTAACACTTTTCACTTATTTAATTAATTGAATTATATAATTTAAGATCAAAATAATTATAATTCTTAAAACTAACATCTTACAAACGTGCATGACTGGAAGAAGTGTCCCGTTTAATCCTTTTCGTCATTACTAGGGTTCCCCCGATGGCCACTTTCTCGCACGCTTCTCTTCCTCATGAATGGGTAAGAGATCGGATGGACGATTAATTCGGCTAAGTTGATTGAAACAATTCCACCGCAAGCTCCTTTCAGGCTTTATGTGTAGAGCTCCAAAAAGTTGGGCGCCAGTTAACTTTTTTTTATCAGGGGTTCCCCTGATGGTGGGGCCCCACGTTGGGCG
Organism: Bactrocera tryoni; assembly: GCF_016617805.1. Classification (NCBI taxonomy): domain Eukaryota; kingdom Metazoa; phylum Arthropoda; class Insecta; order Diptera; family Tephritidae; genus Bactrocera; species Bactrocera tryoni. Next base: position 2,893,272 of record NW_024395824.1, read on the forward strand.
CCAGTTAACTTTTTTTAAGTTTTTTATTTATTTTGTTATTTAAAACGTTTTTTTACAACTGTACAAAAAATAAACTTGTTTAATGTTTATTTCTAAGTTGCTGGAGCGATGTCCAACCAACTTAGAGGAAAGCCAAATTAAAAGTGACCAACTTAATATCCTAAGCGCCGGCAGAGTGAGACGTCGGCAGCGACGCATATTGTTAGTAGCGTGCTAGTAGCGTCATTAAAATCCGTAATATTAGCTTGGCGCTCTTTTAGTGGGTAGCGGTAAAGTGGCGTGATGCGTTTGCCAAATTGTGTACCTGCATTCTTGAGCATTCTTAAGCTTGCATGGTACGGTACACTGTTTAACAAAATATTTATTTTGTTAACTGATATATTCATACTTACATATTTATATAACAAATTATCATAATATTATTTAAAAATTGAAATATATTACAATAGTGATAAATGAACATTAATCGTTTATTTTATCATTCAAAACTTACATACATACATACATACTATGTACATATATTCACATGTATCATGACCATATGTTCGCTTTCGCGAATTCAAATCATATTATCACTTATCAATAATAACATGTGCGACCTGCTCATCTGTACATACATAAATATGTGCGTATGACATTGGTACACAAATAACGCATAAACAAACCTACATACTTGTATACATATGTATGCATACGCATGCAAATATGTCACCCCCAAAAACTACAAACATTGCTTTACAAAAACAATCGTTTGAAATGGCATCAGACATATTTATCTGCGTACACATGTAAATACTTATGTGCGTATGACATTCCCACACAAATAATGCATACACAACATACATATTTATTTGTGTTCACATGTAGATATGTCATCCGCAAAAATTACAAATATTGTTCTACAAAAACAACAAATGTCTGAAATAGCATCAGCGGCGTCACAAGTCAATATGGCAGCCAAATGTAGTAAATCTTACAGCAAGAACAATTTCATTCATGAACGCAAGCGCACTTTCAACAAGCAAACTCGCTCCATTCATAAAAGCGACCACCTTCACATCTCCCCGAGCATGCGTTTGCCGACAAGTGTCTTTTCGCGACGATGGCAAACGCTAAAAATCATAAATTGAACAACTTTCTGATGCTTCTTCACAGAAAGAAGTGAGAAAAGCGGCAACATAGCTGTTGTCGATTTATAATATTTGTCTAAAATATTTTTCGGTGACTCGCAAAAATCTGCATCGATATGTAAGCACGCTCATACATCTTCATACATATTTACGCAAGTTTATTGGTAAAGCTGTTAGAGCGGCAAGGGAAGCGGTGACAATCAGCGATCGTTCGCTTATTCTTTCGGCACAGCTCGGTTTTCTACCAACAACACAATGTACTTAACTTCGTGGTCTTGCCATATATGAATGTAAATATGTACACTCATGTCTACATATGTATCACATTTTTATGTATATAAAGCGTAAGTATGCATAATTTTTATTCCACGCGCTGCTCTGTTCAAGCAAAATGTTAAAATTTCTGCTGCAGAGCTGGCTGTGGTGAAACTGGACCATCTCGACCGAGTTAGCCAAAAATATTTTTACGATCTCCGCGCCGTGAACCTTCTCTATGATAGACGTTCTCTGCTTATCTTAAAAAAAAAAAATTATATGGAGAGATGGCAATCCTATTCATTTACCGTACGTTCAAAGATGACTTTTCAATCATATGGTTTTTCGTGATTCGTATGAAGAATAATAACTCAAAACGCAAGTGATTCTAATAGTGAAGGGTGAACATTTTTTTTCTTTCTAAAAATGGAAAATAGTTATCAAGGTATTTTATATAAAATGGAAGGGTAAAATTTAGAATAGCATCCCCGGATTTCGGGGATAAAATGGGGGTATCAGTGGAAAGGTGACGTTCTCCAGATCACGACAATATATATGTATATATATAGTTGCCGCTGACTTATAGTTTTAAAGATATTTGCATTTAAAGTTGAAAAATTGACAAATTTTACATTGATAATTTGTATATTGTGAGTAACTTTTTCACTTATATTATGCATTTTTCACGTACTAGCACTTCACTATAACGTTTATGCATATTAATTTTTTTAATATTTGTTGTAAATAAAGCTTTATTTTAATTATTTTATTTTAGTTACAATTCTCTGCATTTGCACAATCTTTTCTTGCCATGGTTATTTTTTTCGCGCCGCGCTTCAACGTTTCTACAACGAAAAGTCCAATTGCGTTATCTGCAGAAGAAGCTTTAGTGTTTTTATTAGAGAATAACTTGAGCAAGCAACAGTACGTAAACATGCGATTACTAAACAAAGCTCGTAATTGCGACGTATACCCTGAGTACAATAAGTTAATTGAATGCAAGCTTCACTGCCGGCCAGAGGGGATAACGAATTGTGAAACTTACGTAGAAGTTCCTTTACAAAAACTGGTAGACCACACTGCCAAAAGAATTTTATTGCTACAAAAAGAATTTATTGAACAACTCTCAGATATAAATGAAGCTACATTGATATTTAGCTACGGTTTCGATGGTTCAACAGGACAGAGTATGTTCAAACTGATGTTTAACAAAAACACGCCTGAGTCCTTTGATCAGTCCCTCTTTGTAACCTCAATAATACCTCTTAAATTAATATCATTTTCAAATCAGATCATTTGGCTTAACCGCACCCCTCAATCCATACGGTTTTGCAGACCAATTAAAATTGAGTACGTTAAAGAAACTAAAGAACATATTTTAGCTGAAAAAAATAAATTAGATCTGCAAATATCTAGTTTAGCGCCGTTGAAATGGGATTTGGATGATGGTACGGAAATTATCATTAGATATGATTTAAATATGACATTGATAGATGGCAAGGTTTTGAACATATTAACCGGAGCTAATTCTACTCAATCTTGTCCTATTTGTGGTGCAAGTCCGAAACAATTTATGTCTATAAGAGATCTAAAATCTCCTGTTTTTGAACCAAAACCAAGCACTTTAAAGTACGGCGTCAGTCCATTACATGCTTGGATACGATTTCTGGAATTTGTATTACATCTTTCGTATAGAATCGGTATAAAAAAGTGGCAAGTAAGGAATCCGGAAGACAAAAATACCATTAAGCAAAGAAAACAGGAAATTCAGAAAAATTTTTGGGAGAAAATGGGATTGCATACTGACAAACCTAAGTCAAATGGATGTGGCTCAATAAACGACGGGAATACGGCTAGAAGAGTGTTCGCTAACTTAGAACTATTTGCATCAATTACTAATGTTGACATTGATCTATTGAGACATTTTCATATAATACTGGTGTCGATTTCGTGCGAATTTCGCATTAATTTTAAAAAGTTCAATGATTTCTGTATAGATGCTGCCGACTTATATTTCAATAAGTACGATTGGTCCCCAATGTCGGCAACAGTCCACAAGATTTTAGTTCATTCGGCACAAATAATGGAGGCGTCTTTAGTACCAGTTGGCTGCCTAGGCGAAAATGCATCAGAAGCAAGAAATAAGTTTTACAAAAAAGATCGTATTGCTGTGTATGTGTTTAATAGAGCTATGGATTCTTCTGACCCTTTGTTATCGAGTATCTGCTTAAATAATCGTACTAAAAATAAATTTTCTTGCCATGGTTATTTTTTTCGCGCCGCGCTTCAACGTTTCTAGCAACGAAAAGTCCTAATTGCGTTATCTGCAGAAGAAGCTGTTAGTGTTTTTATTAGAGAATAACTTGAGCAAGCAACAGTACGTAAACATGCAGATTACTAAACAAAGCTCGTAATTGCGACTGATATACCCTGAGTACAATAAGTTAATTGAATGCAAGCTTCACTGCCGGCCAGAGGGGATAACGAATTGTGAAACTTACGTAGAAGTTGCTTTACAAAAACTGGTAGACCACACTGCCAAAAAAATTTTATTGCTACAAAGAAAAGTTATTGAACAACTCTCAGATATAAATGAAGCTACATTGATATTTAGCTACGGTTTCGATGGTTCAACAGGACAGAGTATGTTCAAACAGATGTTCAACGAAAACACGCCTGAGTCCTTTGATCAGTCCCTCTTTGTAACCTCAATTATACCTATTAAATTAATATCATTTTCGAATCAGATCATTTGGCTTAACCGCACCCCTCAATCCATGCGGTTTTGTAGACCAATTAAAATTGAGTACGTTAAAGAAACTAAAGAACATATTTGAGCTGAAAAAAATAAATTAGATCTGCAAATATCTAGTTTAGCGCCGTTAAAATGGGATTTGGAGGATGGTACGGAAATTATCATTAGATATGATACAAATATGACATTGATAGATGGCAAGGTTTTGAACATATTAACCGGAACAAATTCTACTCAATCTTGTCCTATTTGTGGTGCAAGTCCGAAACAATTTATGTCTATAAGAGATCTAAAATCTCCTGTTTTTGAACCAAAACCAAGCACTTTTAAAGTACGGCGTCAGTCCATTACATGCTTGGATACGATTTCTGGAATTTGTATTACATCTTTCGTATAGAATCAGGAGAAATTTAGTAAAAAGTGGCAAGTAAAGTAAGGAACAAAAATACCATTAAGCAAAGAAAACAGGAAATTAAGAAAAATTTTTGGGAGAAAATGGGATTGCATATGACAAACCTGAAGTCAAATGGATGTGGCTCAATAAACGACGGGAATACGGCTGAAAGAGTGTTCGCTAACTTAGAACTATTGCATCAATTACTAATGTTGACATTGATCTATTGAGACATTTTTCATATAATACTGGTGTCGATTTCGCGCGAATTTCGCATTAACTTTAAAAAAGTTCAATGATTTCTGTATGAATGCTGCAAACTTATATTTCAATAAGTACGATTGGTCCCCAATGTCGGCAACAGTCCACAATTTTAGTTCATTCGGCACAAATAATGGAGGCGTCTTTAGTACCAGTTGGCTGCCTAGGCGAAAATGCATCAGAAGCAAGAAATAAGTTTTACAAAAAAGATCGTATTGCTGTGTATGTGTTTAATAGAGCTATGGATTCTTCTGACCCTTTGTTATCGAGTATCTGCTTAAATAATCGTACTAAAAATAAATTAATCCGACGAATCCCACATGAAGTTACTGAACTTTTAGAGTTGCCTGCTGTTCCAGACAATTTAGACGTGGCTTCTACGTCCCGTCATGAAGATGATGATGAAAATTGTAGTTCGGACGACGATATAGAGATGCTCTCTGAATATTCTTTTGAGTAAGAAGTTGATATTGAACAGGATATATGTGTGGTTATATTGTAATGCATTTAAAAAATTATCTCACATGCCTGTTATTAATATTCTTCCTTAGACAAATTTGTAGCTGTCGGGAAAACCGGTTGTGTTTGCCCGAAATGCACTCACTGATAAACGTAAACATTTAAAAACATACTATATACTCTCCATTTTTGCATAAAATAAATTCATTTTTATAAACTATTGAAACGTTTGCATATTACAGAATTTTTAATGTTTTATATCTACGAGGGGTAGGAGTGGCAGTACTCCGACTACCTTCATTTTTACAAAAGTCTATGAAAGCTATTCATATGTATATGAAAAGCATTTGAGCGAAGTTTTAGCGATCTAGGACTTTTCTCTGATTTTATGCCAAAAATAATGGTGCGCTGGCCCATAGTGCATTGCAGGGAAGCTACATGGGGGTTGACACGAAATCTTATGGGAATTCGTGTTCAGAGCCAGGACCATATCACTAGTCAGGATTGAGCCTGTATCGCCAACCTTATGGCGACGTTTTAACGGGGCGGAGGCGCCTGTGACATTACCCTGAAAACCATTTCTGCAAGATGTCAATCTTGCATACTGAGGTAACGGAATGCCACAACCGTCAACCCAAGTTCAACGTTTCCAATTCGTGTGTCAAAATCGTGGTCCTACTTCGTTGTGTAATTTCTTTCTTTGATATCTGTGCTGTGCTCTTTTGTCGGAGGCTGTATTTGTTATTTACAACTAGTCTGCGTTTCTCAGGCAGATTTCTATCTGCCGTCTTTTGCCCCGGCCGAGCATTTACAGTTGGGGATTTCTTTTTCTTACGATTTCCGTTGTAGCGTCCCTCGTCGCTATGTTGCCTTCCTCGCATGGGTAGGTGATCCCTCGAGGCAGCCATCTATGGGGTTGTGGATGCTTTTTTTGAGGCGGCATCTATTCACCTCGTTACCGGAGATTCGTAGGATACTTCAGGTCTTTTAAGCTGAACTCTCCTCTCCTATCGCTCTTGGTCAAGGACTGCATATTGGGTATTCGCAGCTAACCTAAGAACTTAGGAAGTCAGCAGTTCGCCAAGCTGTGCTCCTTGGTGGCCTGCGCTCAGCTCAAACAACAAATTGAAAAGCGAATTTGTTTTGTATTATTTACATTGATTTTTGCAATAGCAATGGAAATGGTCTCATATTACAAATTTATTGATTTCCGGTTTTTCTATTAGTTTCATTAAAAAATTCAGCAGCATATTTATGTTTCATTCTTAAAATTGGAAATGCTAACATTACTAATATAAATATAAAAATGATGTTTCTTGCTTTATTGTGAAATTTTAACTGAGAAATATTTTTAAAATTTATTGTATATTTTTCATTTATTTGATCGAATGTTAACTTTTCTTTAAAATTATTAAAATCTTCAAATTTTATGTTCATAATATTTCGTTCAACTGTTTCAATTAAATTAGAAAAATAGTAATTATTGATTTTTATTGAACATATATGAATTGTATTACAAAATTTCCGCTTAAAATAGTTTGATTGTTATTACAAGTAATAATAGATTTCTCATCTATTGAAAAATTTCTAATTCCTTTCTTGTTATTAAATTCTTCTTCTTCTTAATTGGTGTAGACACCGCTTACGCTATTATAGCTGAGTTAACAACAGCGCGTCAGTCGTTTCTTCTTTTCACTACGTGGCGCCAATTGGATATTTCAAGCGAAGCCAGGTCCTTCTCCACTTGGTCCTTCCAACGGAGTGGAGGTCTTCCTCTTCCTCTGCTTCCCCCGGTGGGTACTGCGTCGAATACTTTCAAAACTGAAGTGTTTTCGTCCATAAGGACAACATGACCTAGCCAGCGTAGCCGCTGTCTTTTAATTCGCTGAACTATGTATGTCGATGTCGTCGTATATCTCGTACAGCTCATCGTTCCATCGAATGCGGTATTCGCCGTGGCTAACGCGCAAAGGACCATAAATCTTTCGCAGAACTTTTCTCTCGAAAACTCGCAACGTCGACTAATCCGTTGTTGACATCGTCCAAGACTCTGCACCATATACCAGGACGGGAATTATGAGTGTCTTATAGAGTTTGGTTTTTGTTTGTCGAGAGAGGACTTTGCTTCTCAATTGCCTACTCAGTCCGGAGTAACACCTGTTGGCAAGAGTTATTCTGCGTTGGATTTCCAGGCTGACATTGTTGGTGGTGTTGGTACTGGTTCCAACATAGACGAAATTATCTACAACTTCAAAGTTATGACTTACAACAGTGACGTGAGTGCCAAGTCGCGAGCGCGACGACTGTGTGTTTGATGACAGGAGATATTTCGTCTTGCCCTCGTTCACTGCCAGATCCATTTCGTTTGCTTCCTTGTCCAGCTTGGAGAAAGCAGAACTAACGGAGCGGGTGTTGAGGCCGATGATATCAATTAAAAATTATTTTACGTGGCTGGTCCCAAACCCAGCGCACAACCCTATTCAGGGTATGTTTCGCCTTTTCACTTTAGCTCGCCTTCAAACGGATGTTTTTAGGCTACCCAGAGGATACTTGGTCAAAGGCCGGAATTAGTGAGCTGCTTGAGCCATGTGTAAAAGAATCGTTTCTGGCCACTCCCAAGTGAATGGCGATCAGAGAACCTTCCTCACTTGCGTGAACTTCTACACATGACTCCATCCTCCAAATTAAATTACAATTATTTTTTATTATACAATGCGAACTAAGTTTTAATTGCTTAATATGTTTATTTTCTTCAAATAACATCGTTTTATTTTCATATGTAAAAATGTCTTCTATTTTTGCCTCAATTTCTTTTTGGTTTCAATTTTGGAATTGGAACAATTTTTCTTATTTGTACTTGTATAAACGTTTTTGGTATTTTAATTTCAAGTATTAAATAAGATTAAATAATTATTATTAAAGTTGCTGTTCCTAATTGTAAATATTTTAAAATATCAAAATCAATATTATATTTTATTATGACATGATTGGATAGAATATTTGGGTTAAACATCCCATACTTTGCTGAAACTTTATTAGTTTGTATTTGCTCAAATTTATGAATATTTTCTAACTTTTCTTTCTTATATCTAGGTTGTTCCTTATGTCTAACCGTTTTATAATTTTTTATAAATCCTTCTTCTCTCTTTTCCTTATAAATTTATTTTTGTTTTATTTATTTTATTTACAATTAAATTCTTTGCTGCTATTAAATTGTTTTTTATTATTTTCAAATCTACTTCATTATGTTATACCTTACATTTTATTGTTGAGTAAAATCTTTCATTATAATTTCTAATTTATGCTTGTATTAATTATTTTTTTGATAACCTCTTTATATAATGTTATATATTATATTATATAACATATAAGATTCTAAATTTTTCTGCTAAAGTATTATGGAATCTTTCTACATTCGCATTACCTGTATGGCTATTGGGTTTCGTTAGATGGATTTCAGCATTTTCATTATATAGGAAATCTTTTATTCTTACTGCCTTAAAATCATTATCGGCAATAATTTTTCGGGGTTTCCATATTTTAGTGAAGTGATCTTCTAGTTCAGTCTTTCCCAAAGTGGGCGATAACGCCCCCTTGGGAGCGCTGCAGGTGTCAAGGGGGGCGGTTAGAGACCCAGAAAGAAAATGGGGACGTTGTGTAGAGGCCTGGGGGGTGATTTGTAATTTTATTCAGCTAGGAGGCCTCTTCGACAACGACTGCATGAGCTCTCGACTCTCAACAACAACTTGTGAACATCAACTAATATGAATTAACAGATTGCTCAAACTCGGTTCTATATTTCTCTCTGCGTAGTTCATATACATACATATCTGTCCTATTTTATTGAACATAGAAAAAATGAAAATCATGTCAATCGGTCGCTCCGTTTCATAATGAAAGTAGACACAAACAAGCAAATAAAAAGGCAACAGACACACTTTCGCATTTTAATAGTTATTAGTACTCGTAGATATCTATCATGTTTTAACAAGTTTTTGTAAAATAACTCAAATTGTGCTTTCCCGTATCAATCGGCTGGTGCATTAAATACTTTTTCGGACTTTTTCTGTACGATTGAGCGTCGAATGAGATAAACGAGTTAATGCATGTTTGTTTTATTCCTGTCGGTGGGTGCTGCTTAAGCATTCCTATATAAACAATGTAATATTTATTTTTATACTCTCGCAACAAAGTTGCTAAGGAGAGTATTATAGTTTTGTTCACATAACGGTTGTTTGTAAGTCCTAAAACTAAAAGAGTCAGACATAGGGTTATATATACCAAAGTGATCAGGGTGACGAGTAGAGTCGAAATCCGGATGTCTGTCTGTCCGTCCGTCCGTCCGTCCGTCCGTCTGTCCGTCCGTCTGTCCGTCCGTCTGTCCGTCCGTCCGTGCAAGCTGTAACTTGAGTAAAAATTGAGATATCATGATGAAACTTGGTACACGTATTCCTTGGCTCCATAAGAAGTTCGAAGATGGGCAAAATCGGCCAACTGCCACGCCCACAAAATGGCGGAAACCGAAAACCTGTAAAGTGTCATAACTAAGCCATGAATAAAGATATTAAAGTGAAATTTGGCACAAAGAATCGCATTAGGGAGGGGCATATTTGGCCGCAATTTTTTTGGAAAAGTGGGCGTGGTCCCGCCCCCTAGTAAGTTTTTTGTACATATCTCGGAAACTACTATAGCTAGTCAACCAAACTCTACAGAGTCGTTTTCTTTAGGCATTTCCATATGAAGTTTAAAAACGGAAGAAATCGGATAATAACCACGCCCACCTCCCATACAAAGGTTATGTTGAAAATCACTAAAAGAGCGTTAACCGACTAACAAAAAACGTCAGAAACACTAAATTTTACGGAAGAAATTGCAGAAGGAAGCTGCACCCAGGCTTTTTTTTAAATTGAAAATGGGCGTGGCCTCGCCCACTTATGGATCAAAAACCATATCTCGGGAACTACTAGACCGATTTCAATGAAATTCGGTATATAATATTTTCTTAACACCCTGATGACACATGCGAAATATGGGGGAAATCGGTTCACAACAACGCCTTCTTTCCATATAACGCTATTTTGAATTCCATCTGATGCCTTTTCTGTATAATACGAGTATATACATTAAGAACCAATGATGATAGCGGAATAAAACTTTACACAAATACGGTATTTGAAAAATATGTAAATGACGTATAATGAAATCTCGATTATCACTTTATCATGCGAGAGTATAAAATGTTCAATGACACCCGAACTTAGCCCTTCCTTACTTGTTTTAGTTTTTCTATTTAATAAAAGATTCTGTTTTAATACTATAAAGTTGCGTTTCAATAATCATTCTTATTGGCAGGTGGAGCCCGTAAGAGTTAACTTGAGACCTAAGCGCCGTTGTATGTTACCTACTGCGCTCATATTTCAAGTTGCGGGTTATAGTAAAAGTTTCGTTTAGAATTCTCCGTTAATATACCTATATAGGTCACAATAATTAATTAATTTTATTTGAAGTTATAGTGGTTTTTAAATAGGTGAAAAAATGGGGGCGCTAAAAAAATATTTATTCTCAAAGTGGGCAGTACAAAAAATAAGTTTGGGAACCACTGTTCTAGTTGTTCGATAATGGTTATATGGTTTCTATCATTTAAGGAGTAAGCTGCACCGAACTTAGAAATTTTATCTACGACTGTCAAAAATGATGGCCTTTCATTACATACGTATCTACTTGTATATGTATAATATCATTAATTTTTGAAGGAGTCTCCGAAAGTTTCAAGTTTGGTTTAATAGGATTTTTATCGTATTTTACTTCTTGTCATATTTCACATTAATTAATTACAATTTGAATTAATTGCAATAACTTTGGATAATATATTTTATTCTTTGTGCAGTCGAGTGTGCTCCTTAATTTGTGTTAACTTACGTGCATTCCAGGCTGTGGAGGTTCGCAGCCAGATTCGCTGGAAACCCTAAGCTTCGTTAACACCTCGCGTAGATCAATTTACTCCAAATTATCTGCATTAGCACCTGTTTCTGTCACACGGAAAACCATCTGCCTACGCAGAGTTGTAGGTGATCAGGAACATTACATTATCTGCACTTACAGTCGGTAAAGCGGTTGATAAGGCAGTTTCTATTACTTAACGTAACTTGTAAGCGCCAAACATAAAGGAACACGTGCATAACGTGCATAAAATAAAAATAAAAATAAAAATAAATAAATAAAAAAAAACCTAACAAATAAAAAATAAAAAAAACATAACAAATGAAAAAAAATACTAAATGATAAAATTATGAGGCAAAGCGATATCCGTGCCCAGAGACAACGCGGACAAGATGCACAGCAGCTCTCCGTTCAGCGCAACAATGCACACTTTTCAGTTAGGTTTCAGATTGACAGTGAAAACGTAAAGACAAATTCATCGCCCACCCTTCAACCCCCTGCAAATTTAAAAGTCCGATGTTGTTCAATGTCAACGATTCCAACGGCAGAGCTCGTTATGGCTGATGTTGTACATGTTGAGGTCGGTGCATGCTCTGACTCCGGCAACAAAAGCAAAGCACAAGATAAGAAAACCCAAACACCTGGCTATAGAGACCGTGATGGACCGGTACATTACCATCAAGCGTAAGCGTAGTCCGCAAAATTCAACAAACGTTAAGCAAACAAGTAAGGAAGGGCTAAGTTCGGGTGTCACCGAACATTTTATACTCTCGCATCATAAAGTGATAAGCGAGATTTCATTATCCGTCATTAACATATTTTCTTTATTTTGCTGTAAAATTAATTAGATTAGATCAATTTGTGTACTTTGAGTATTGAATTGTATTTTCATTTCTTAATGTATATACATATTATACAGAGAAGGCATCAGATGGAATTCAAAATAGCGTTATATTGGAAGAAGGCGTGGTTGTGAACCGATTTCACCCATATTTTGTACGTGTCATCAAGGTGTTAAGGAAATATTATATACCGAATTTCATTGAAATCGGTCAAGTAGTTCCTAAAATATGGTTTTTAGTCCATAAGTGGGCGAGGCCACGCCCATTTTCAATTTTTAAAAAAAGCCTGGGTGCAGCTTCTTTCTGCCATTTCTTCCGTAAAATTTAGTGTTTCTGACGTTTTTTGTTAGTCGGTTAACGCACTTTTAGTGATTTTCAACATAACCTTTGTAAGGGAGGTGGGCGTGTTTATTATCCGATTTCTTCCGTTTTTAAACTGCATATGGAAATGCCTGAGGGAAATGACTCTATAGAGTTTGGTTAACATAGCTATAATAGTTTCTGAGATATGTTCAAAAAACTTAGTAGAGGGCGGGGCCACGCCCACTTTTCCAAAAAACTTACGTCCAAATATGCCCTCTCTAATGCGATCCTTTGTGCCAAATTTTACTTTAATATCTTTATTTATGGCTTAGTTATGACACTTTATATGTTTTTGGTTTTCACCATTTTGTGGGCGTGGCAGTGGGTAGATTTTGCCCATCTTCGAACTTAACCTTCTTATGGAGCCAAGAAATACGTGTACCAAGTTTCATCATTATATCTCAGTTTTTACTCAAGTTACAGCTTGCATGGGCGGATGGACACACGAACGGACGGACAGACAGACATCCGGATTTCAACTTTACTCGTCCCCCTGATCACTTTGGTATATATAACCCAATATAATAGTTTTAGGACTTACAAACAACCATTATGTGAACAAAACTATAATACTCATCTTAGCAACTTTGTTGCGAGAGTATAAAAATGAACCAAGGAAATGCAACTGAGCCATTAAGCATAAATCGATTTGCGGTTTTATGTGACAATGTTCGATTACGCTCTTTAACGGTGAGACGGTGAGAGTAACAAAACTTCTGAAAGTGTTAAGAAAGTCACTAACACCAAACCACCGCCAATATACCTAAGAGAGGAAAACTCTGGCGCTCTCGTTAAAATATTTACTCAGCTTATCGGCAAAAACAACTTTCATACAGTTCCGCTGTCGAAGGGAAACATTCGAGAAATGAAAGTGCAAAAATATACTTCGAACAGAACTTTCGTATTTTGTCAAAATACCTAAATGGGAAAAAATTAAATTCTACACTTAGCAACTTAAAAATGCGAGAGACGTGCAAGTATGTAGTTATTAAATGTATTGAGCCAAGTGTTGAAGCCATGGAAATTTTCGAAGCACTTAAAGATCACGGCTTTATCCCAAAAAATGCTGCAAATATTTTTAATAAAAACAAAGTCCCACAGCCTATGTTCAATGTTCTTGAACCGGAAACCAACAACTGGGAAAAAATTATGTGCATCCCTTTTATAAAACTCTATACCACATAAAAGAAATGGCCCTGTACAATGCACCAATTGCCAAGAGTATGGTCACACCAGGTCTTATTGCACACTTCGCGCAGTGTGTGTAGCTTGTGGAGAGTTGCATGACTCTGCTACTTGCTCATCAAACAAAAAAGATCCAAATGAAAAAAAGTGTGGAAAAAGTGTGCGGTGGAAACCACTCAGCAAACTACAGAGGTTGTCCAGTCTATAAGGAGCTAAAGAATCTGATCAACCAACGTATAGTCTCCGAACGCAACCATAATATACCGTACGTTGTATCCTCCAATATGAATCCACTGATAGCTTCATCAAAAATAATCAAGGGCGTATCGTTTGCAAATGTCTTAAAATCAGGCCTAGGAAAATTCACAACTACAGTAACAGTGAGTCTTATTGAGTCACAAGAACAGCAGCCCCACGTTCAATCCGGTAGTCAAACGAATATCGAAGCAATGATCGCGTCAATGCAACAGAGCATGATGAACTTCATAACGTTCATGCAGAACACAATGCAAGAACTCATGCGAAAACAAAACACACTGCTGCAACTGCTTGCTAACCAAACTTCAAAATAATGAGCTCGTTTGTTTTATGGAATGCAAATGGTATTCCGCTTTCCTGCTGCGGGTGATTATAATGCGAAACACCCTCACCGGCGTTCCCGGTTTTGTAACCCTAAAGGCAAGCAATTATATAACGCCCTTATATGTAAAAGAAACAAACTTGATTAACTTGATTACGTGTCTCCTGGAAAGCCTACATATTGGCCGGCAGACCCGAAAAAGCTGCCGGATATAATTGACTTCGCAATCACTAAAAAAATTCCTCACAGCCTTATTAGTGCAGAAACAAGAGTAGATCTCTCCTCAGACCACTCCCAGTTCTCTTCACTTTGCGGCGTCAGTCACATTATAAAGAGTTACCCTATATGCTCACGTCAAAAGCTACAAACTGATTAAAGTATAAAAAATATATCAGCACATATAAGTAGAACTCGAACCAAATTTAGATACACTGGCCGGTATTGAAAACACCATCGCAGCAATCGAATCAACCATCAAAACAGCCGCCAAAATTTCAACTCCTCAAAAAGGTTATATGGAAAACAAAAGGCTTAACCTAACTAATAGGGAAATTTAAATACTCGTATTACAAAAACGACGCCTACGAAGGGAGTGAAAGGTTCATAGATCACCAGCCTCGAAAGCGGCCAGACATGCACTGACGAGAGCCCTCAGAATTGAGGAACAGCGTGCACAGTACCAGTATATTCGAAAGATGTAACCGACTAGTACAAAGCACCCGTTGCACATCAAACTCTAAGTGCGCCAATAGAGTGTGAAATGCCAATACGTGATAATAATGGCAAATGGGCTCGGGGTGATGCAGAAAAATCAGCAACCTTCGCTGCTCATCTAAAAAATGTCTTCCAGCCAAACCCAGAAACTAATGGCTTTACAGTGCCAACCGTACCCTCTTTGGTGGAATCTGAGCCAGTGAAATTCGTACCTGAAGAGATATCAAAAATAATTATGTACAAATTGAAGCCAAGGAAAGCTTTTGGGCACGATTTAATTACTCCGAAAATGATTATTGAGCTACTAAACTTTGCTATAATCTGCATCTGAATGTTTTTCAATGCAATCCCAACGCAAGCACACTTTTCTCAACAATGGAAAAAGTCAACTATAGTGATGATACCCAGGCCTGGAAAGGACAAAACGCGGCCATCCTCCTTTAGGCCCATGAGCTTGCTATCGTGCATGTCAAAATTATTTGAAAGAGATCTTTTGCTTTGCATTAAGCCACATCTTCAAACCCACAACATAATATCATCTCACCAATTTGGCTTTAGGGAAAAGCATGGAATGATCGAGCAAGTGCATAGGATCACATCTGAAATTCGAAGAACTTTTGAAAAACGGGAATATTGCTCTGCAATATTTCTTGATGTCGCGCAGGCTTTTGATCGAGTATGGTTAGATGATCTTATGTATAAAATATAAACGCTACTCCCACAAAACATCCACGAACTGTTTAAGTCCTACCTTTATGATCGAAATGTTGTAGTTCGATGTAACACCACTATATCTGAAGCCCAAACCATTTAAGCTGGTGTACCGCAAGGCAGTGTTCTTGGCCCAGTGTTGTATGTTTTATACACTTCAGATATCCTAGTAAACGACCGCTTGATTATGTCTATTTTTGCCGATGACACTGCAATTATCAGCCGCTCCAAGTGCCCAATTCATGCAAATGCGCTCCTAGAAAATCACATTGAAGCAGTGGCCAGCTGGCTCGCAAACTGGAGAATAAAGGTTAACGAGCAAAAATGTAATCACATTACGTTTACCCTAAACAAGAGCAGCTGTTCGCCTTAGACACTGAATAACGTACAAATACCACAAAGCCGTCATGTTTTTTATCTAGGGGTCCATCTGGATAGGCGACTTACTTGGCGAAACTACATAGAAGCTAAAAGGACTTATCTGAAGTAAAAGGAAGGTTCTTTGCATTGGTTTATTAACTGCCGCTCACCCCATTATATATCATTATATACAGCACAGTTTTAAAACCAATTCGGACCTTCATCGTACAATCACGGGAGCACCGTGGTACATCCGAAATGAGAACATCCAAAGCAACTTAAGAATTCCAGACGTACGAACTGAAATAGAGCAACGAAGTATGCATATGTATTGAAACTTTCGGTTCACCCTAACCAACTAGGAAGATCGTTATTGCGTATGAACAGGAGATCAGGATTACGTAGAATCGACTTACCAGCATAGACATAGTATATTTTAGGGCCAGTTAGAAAAATAATCATCCATGTGGGATGTTAATTAAGTGAGTAATTTAAGATTCGCTACCTTATTGTTAGGCTCTTAAGTAGGGTAGATTCAATAAATAACAGTAAAGTTTAAATAAAAAAAAAAATAAAAATATTTGGTTATATGTTTCCTGAATGCCTGAATGAAAGCTTTCCCTAATGTGATATAAAGAAATATGTTTGACTGCTTCTACTACTGTCTCAATATCTTGTGCTCTCATTGTACATTTTATAAATTCTAATTGATCATAATTAGAAAACATTTCGATTAATTTTTCTTGTACTATATTATATTGACGTTCTGAAATTTCTGAAAATATTCCTATTTTACCTTTTGTGATATATTTTCTAAATATCTCACTCAAATTAACGAAATCATATTCCGAAATGAAAATAATTATATTACCGTATATAATTTTTAACTCTTCAGTTTTGTTGTTTGATAAAATAATTTGCGTTTTATATTTGTTAACAATTTCCTCTTTGATATAAAAATGGTCGTCTAATTCTTCTTCTGCTGAATGCACTGTTGTTAAAGTTTCTTCATCTTCTACATATATTGTTAATAGAAAAATTTAAACTATTGGAAATCGTTTCATCCATATTTTCTGAAATAATATCCTCAATATCTTTTATCCTACTTAAAAAGTCGGCTACTTTGTTTTCTGTTTTTTTACTTCTTTTGTATTAAATATTCAACGTCAAATTGGTATTCTCCAAGTTTTAATAACCATCTTTGATATCCAGCTGATACATACTTGTATATCTTTTCCTTTGTATTTAGAATGTAAAAATTTTATCAGTTGGTGCTCAGTAAAAATTTTGAATTTATTTCCATAAAAGTATGGCCTAAAATAGTTTATACTCCACATTATCGCAAGAAATTCTTTATTTGTTGCGGAATAGTTTCTTTCGTGGTTATTCAAAGTTCTTGAGGCGTTACACACTGCGTCTCCCTCTTGTGATAATACTGCACCAATCGCATAATTGGGTGCATCTGTTAAAGTAAATTGTTTTTCGAAATCTGGATAACGCAATATTGGATAAGTACTTATTAGTATTTTTAATTTTTCAAATGCTTCAATATATGTTAAACCTTTAAAATTAATTTTAACTCTTTTTTTCAAATATTTGGTTGTAGATTGGTTATTATTACCGGTGATTCCTAAAAAACTATTAATTTGTCTTTCTGCTTTGTTTCTGTTTCTTCCTTCAAAAAATTGCATTTATCAATTTGAATTTTTGGATTTTTACTTTCAAGAATTTGAAAAATTTCGCCTATCGCCCTAATATTTTCATTCGATTATGTGCTAAATATTAGGATGTCGTCTAAATACACTACATATGTTTTATTTATATAGTCTCTAAGTATTTCATTTATGATATGTGGCTGGTGCATTTTTCAGTCCAAAAGGCAGTCTTACAAATTCATAGAGTCCATGTGGTGTTACAAAAGCTGTTTTTCCACGATCTTCTTCTTTTACTAGAATTTGATGGTACCATTTCGCTAATTCCAAAGTAGTAAAATATTGTGTTCCCCCCAATTTATCTAGAATGGAATCAATATTTGGAAGGGGGTATTTGTCATCTAGATTTACCTTGCTACGGATATTCTTGAGGACCTGGACGTAGCTATTTCCTTCTGCTGTCTTAATGATTACGGCCTCCGTTTCTGCCATTGGTCGTCCCTCACTTCTTGGTCGCACTGTTTCGCGAGGCTCCACTGGGCTTGTCGCCCGCCGCTTCGAGGTTGTTGGCTCTGGGGTCGTGATGCTTCTGCTTAGATGATGGTGAGTGTAGGGGATCTAAGTATCCTACTACTTCTACGGACCACGGTCCCGTATTCCTCGTCTTGATCATCTTTGTTGTGTTGTTCTTTATGTTGATCCTTCTGTTGGGATTTTTGTTGTTATTGTGGTGTATTAATTTTTTATCTTATTTTCGGAGCCAAGTTCAGGCACGAATCGGGAGCTCGTCTCAACTGAACCTGTACGACCAAAAAATTATGGCGACGTGCATTGAACGTACTTGAAGACCTGCCAGGGTTTTAAGGAGACGGAAGTGAGAACAGTATTAGCCTGCCAGCTATTTTGGTAAGATGTCCCTCTTACCTACTAAGGTGATAGAATACTGCCCTCACCAGCCCTTTGTCAAAATAGTTCATTTAGGTTTCCTGTATTCCATAATCAGAACCTTACTGTCCTTGATTCGAATGGGTGCTTGCCCAGGGTTTTTGCCGGCGTCTGTGCACTTTTCGTGCTGCTCACTGTATGGTTCCCCCGTCGCTGTGTTGCCTCCTTCTCGTGGATACGTGCTCCCTCGGTGCATCCCTGGTCAGGGTTGTAGACGCTTATTTAAAGGCGGCATCTTCTTGCCTCTTCGCCGAAGGTTCATTGGGCGCATTAGGCGTTTTGAGCCAAGCCCTCCTCCCCTACAGCTCTAGATCGGGGGCTGCGTATTACTATTCACAGCTGACCTACTTAGCATAGGCCGTCCACTATCCGCCAGCTGTGACCTCGGTGGGAGCCTGAGCTCAGCATTACCCTTTTGTTTATATTGGTCTGATGTATTATACCTAGTATCATTTTCATATATCTAATTATACGAACCTTGATTATCTTTATTTCGATAATTTGTATTATACCTTTGTCCCAGATTAGGATTCCTATTATTATATTTTCCTATCGAGCTATCTCCTTTTACTTTAAATTTCATACAAGTATATTCCGACCTCATATTGCTATCTTTATCTTTTACTTGTCTTATTATGTCATTAAGATTTCCTTCTTTAAAAATTTTATCTATTAGGATTCATTGAGTCATCTCTTGTATAGTATGTATATACCAGTATGCTGTCTATGTTGCTCAAGTCAATATAACTGTCACCCCTATAGTATACTGTCTGATCGTCCGACTTATATTTAATGTTTTGTACTTCACGCATAAGTTCATTTACCGAACTTACCTTAAGTTTTACAATACTTTCATGAAGATGATGCGGCTCTATCTCGGGTCGATACCTCAGCTTCAGGGTTTCTTTTTTAAGCTGCCAGTTGTTCGGGTTGAAGTATGTTGATAATTGTACTCTTTGCCTCCCCCTGGATGGTCCTGTAGTAGACTGATCGTATCACTTCTTTCTGTAGCAACTGTTGCTCTCTGCGGGCAATTTCCTCTACTAAATTGTCCGCTGCCATCTGAGTCTGTTCAATCTCAATATCTCTAGTATTTAAGCTTAAATTAGGTAAGAATCTCGGAATTCGATATACCCACTTATATGTCTGTAAATACTTGTATATTGACATAGAGTATACCTACCATATGTAGGTTTTGAGGCAACTTTAGGATGTCAATATACAAGTATTTACAGACATATAAATGGGTATATCGAATTCCGAGATGAACTTAATATAATGACTGGACTATGAGGGAAGATTTTTTGTTTGTCAATCACTAACATTTGAGGGGGTAAGAGTTGAAGAAAAAATTTTTTTTAAGCATAAATTTAGCTTTTCAAACTTTAAAAATTCCCGCGACAAAATTATTACTCTTAGAAACTTTTTTTATTTTTATTGAAAAAATTCAAAGCTTCAA
Organism: Bactrocera tryoni; assembly: GCF_016617805.1. Lineage (NCBI taxonomy): Eukaryota > Metazoa > Arthropoda > Insecta > Diptera > Tephritidae > Bactrocera > Bactrocera tryoni. The sequence continues at coordinate 2,913,277 of NW_024395824.1, forward strand.
ATCACGATGTTTAATCGTTTAATTTTGATAATCAAACGATGAATGATACGATTCATTTAAATGTATCCTACGCGTGGCGCAAGTTCAAATCGCTGAAGTAGACTAAAACGCTGTGAAGCTCATTTTTTTCACGCACTCGCTCAAAAAAAATTATAATTAAAAAAATCCCCGATTTAGGAGGAAACCAGGGAATCAGTGCCGAAGGTCAAAATCAGGGAATTTCCTGACAAATCAGTTAATATGGTAACCCTAGTTATTTATATACATATGTAACTTGCGCTTGTGAATTTGTGAAATTATTTACACTCTTATGCAATGTGGTTGTTGTGAGATCTACGATCGTTAAAAAATGGTAAATAAAAAAATGTTAGCGATTATATTGGGCTAACACTAGCCATCGTATATAACCTAACATTTGTTGGGACTCCAGTGAACAGCGGAGCTGGTGACATACGCTTTTTCGCTTCGATCAACTGTTCGAACTCAAATGGCACATTTTCGTTTTTCCACATTCGCCTATGTGGCAGTAACTTTCCTGGATGTTATTCGTTTTCGTACGACTACTCGCTGAAACATTCTTATTATACTTATACTTCTTATTATACTAATACGAAGTAACTAATTAGAACAAAATAATTTCAACGTTGAAAGAGTTAAGAAGCAAGTGCAAGAATGTAGGTTTGCCTACGTCTAGCACCAAAATCCAACTAACGCAAAGATTGAAAAATCTTATAAATAACGAAAATGGAAGTGATTGTAAAGAAAAAATGGTACAACGTTTATCAGCTCTCGAAAAAACGATTGAGAGGCTGGTAAATATGCATACGTTTCAAAATAATGTGCAAAATACTCTGTCCGCATCAAACTTCCAATCAACGTTAATATCATCACCATAACGGACATTGACGAGTTGTTGCCAGAATATAACCCAACAAGCGAAACGTCGCTAAACTGAGTTCAATTTATAAAACGTATCGAAATATTAAAGGATGTATATAACTGGCAAGAAAACATTTTGATTTGTGCGGTGCAACAAAAACTTCGATGATCCGCAAAATTGTGGATCGATTAGCAACAAGGTGTTTGTAAATTGGCCACAGTTTGTAAATAAACTTTTAACTGACTTTCCGTGTATGTATAAAGCTATCGGGAACGAAACGGTTTCAAACAGAAGCACCGGTCGAATACTTTTATAGAATGCTAGCACTTGGCAACAAAGACGGCATAACTGGATCTAGCATCGCGCAACATATTGTGAACGGTGTAAACGACAACGATTTGAAGCATTACGCGATTAATTGCCCTGAACCACAGAAAAAATCAAGGTGTATTAAGTGCCAACGCACGACAAATAAAACAGACGAGTGCCCCGAAAGGAAAAATTTGAAAGAACATCTCGAATAATAATGCTCATGAAACAAATAATGTTCATAAAGAAAGTGTTAGCGAGGGTATAGTAAAAATGATTTATGTAAATGATCCGGGTAGCACGTACCCTTGTGCGCAAAATATTCACTAGGAAACTCGGTAACCTAAAAAACGAATTGACGACGCTACATGGTTTCGGTTGTGGAGAATACTTCTCCACCCATAAAATAAATACAATGCTAAAAATGGTGATAAAAAAATCGAAGTAGACATGGTGGTCGTCAATGATGTCCTTATTACTGAAAATATACTTCTCGGTATAGATGTACGATGTGTTACAAATACGTGATTTATATTCGAAAGCGGTGAATGCCGTGTTGAACAAATGCGTCAAATTAATTCCATTGAAAGTTTGAATAAAACCGAAAACGAACATTTTGAAAAAATTATGTATGAATACCGTGGACTTTTCGCCAACAGTCTCGAAAATATTGCAAAGTGTAAAATCTCAAAAATGAAAATTGTTTTAAGTAATGAAAATCCAATTCATTTAAAGCCATATCGAATTCCATTCTCAAAACGACCTATCGTATCGCAAATAATATAATCAGACCGAGTGAATTCGCCGTACTCGTCCGTAGTCGTCCTAGTCGAAAAAAAGAATATTGATGCTTTAAGGCGATCGCCAGACCAACTTGCAAACGAAATCGGTCCAGCTGGTTTCGCTTTTACAGTATCCAGTAATGACAACGACTGGCTTCTCACTCCTAGATGAAAAATTACTCGAAATTATCAACGTCTTATGGAGTAACGTAACATCGCCATATAATAGAACTCTAAAGGCTGAGTACCAGCTACGACATCATCGTTTACATCGCAAAGAGCCCGACGGACCAAAATTTGTGGTCCCAAAAAATGCACGCTAGCGCATTGTACAGGTACATCTTTTACGTCAAATACGTGTTTTCAATATGATCCCGAAACGAAGCGCCAGAGTGCTGAACGGAAGGCACCGGGCGAGCCGAAACCCAAAGAGGGGCGCATGGAGAAGTAAGAGTGAAGACAGTGCTAATTTGTGTTCATGATTTCAAGGGTATTGTTCACAAAGAATTTGTTCCACCCAGCCAAAACGTTAATGCGATATTCAAGCTTTTAGTTTTGAAGCGTTTAGTGCGCCAAAGAAAAAAAGAATATAATTGTTTATATTACCATGAAGGACAGGGATAAACAACAACTGAAAGTATTCAAGAGGAGATATTAACTAAAACAAATAACCCTGTGTATTCTAAGATTTATAGGTACCCACAGATTCATGAGAAGGAAATCGTTAAACACATTCAAGATATGGTAAAATTAGGCATCATTACAGAAAGTCATTTACCATACAATAGCCCTTGTAGATATTTTCAAATAAAATTGATAGTTCAGGTAAAAAGAAATGGAGAGTAGTGATCGATTATCGTGGGTTAAATAAAAATACTATTGATAACAAGTTTCCTATTCCTAATATAGAGCATATTTTAGTTAAATTGGAAAGGTCTCAATACTTTTCTACAATTGACTTGGGTAAGGATTCCATCAAACCCTCGTGAAAAAGGAAGACCGGCATAAACAGCATTTTCTACACCATTCGGTCACGAGGAATTCATACGAATGCCTTTTGGTTTGAAGAATGCACCGGCAACCTTCCAAAGAATGATTTTTTTTTTGTTCTAAAGGATTTCATCAATAAAATATGTGTCGTTTATATGGACGATATTCTCGCCTTTAGTACATCTTTGCAAGAACATATTGATAATTTGCATCAAATTTTTAGTGTTCTGAAAAAACACAATTTAAATATCCAATTAGATAAATGCAATTTTTGTTGTAAACAAACATATTTTTTGGGACATATGTATACTTACACCCCAAGGTGTTAACGTAAGCCCTGAAAAAATTAAAAGCATTGTGGAACTTAAGTTACCGCAAACTCAAAAGCACATTAAAGCATTTTTAAGAGTTACCCGTTATTACAGGAAATTTGTAAAAGATTGTGCCAAAGTAGCACAGCCTATGACCTCATGTTTGAAAAAAGATATGAAAGTTAATACAAAAGATACTAATTATGTAAATTCATTTGAAAAATTTAAACGATTATTGACAGAAACACCAATTTTGAAGTAATCTGATTTTAATAAGCGATTTAAATTAATAACTGTTGCAAGTAATTTTGCAGTCGGAGCAGTACTACATCAGGATAATTACCCTGTGTGTTATACCAGCAGAACTCTAAATGATCGTGAGAAAAATTACTCTACAACGGAAACAGAACTTTTAGCCATTGTATGGACAACGAATTATTTTCGTCCATATCTGTATGGTGTACAATTTGACTTACAAACTGATCACCAATCACTTAAATAGCTTCATGCAAAAACTCAATGTAATGATGTGAACCAAAGATTACAAAGATGAATGTTAGTTAGGAGAATATAATATCAGCATACAATATATCCAAGGTAAAGATAATAAAGTGGCCGATTTTTTGAGCCACATAAATTCGGATATTAATGAAATAAATACAATTGAGAATCAAGAAGTTATAGAAAACAGTTTTGAGGGACCTTTGGATAATAATATATGTATATGAAAATGATTTTGATACCATACGTTCACAACATGGTAACTTTAATGATCATATACCCACACTCGAAACAGTGGTTAACCGTTTTAAAACACAAGCTATTTTTACGAACTCAAAGAAAACTGAATTCGAAACAAAATTTGGCCATAAAGTGGTATAAATAACTCTACAAGGTTTGGAAAAGAATTAGTGCCAGATATTTTGAGAAGATCAAATCATCAAATATCAGATCGGGCAAATAAGGAATTTACTCAGATCTAAATGACCATGACTATAATCAGTTGTAAATGAAAATCTTAGAATCTTATAGTCAAAGAGAAAATGTAAAATTTGTTAAATGTAGTTTTCGGGCAAAGGATACGGTCAGCTAAGATGATACTCAAAAGCAATACATAATTATCATAAATATGAAACAGACCACAATGGAATTATTGGGTGTTATGATGAGATTAAAAAAGGAATTTACTTTCCAAAATTGAAAGTCATAATTCGAAAATCTATTAATAATCGTGACACATGTAATAGGGCAAAATATGAAAGAAATCCATTGAAGCCAAAATTGAATTCAATTGACTGAAACCCAAAAACTTGTCTTCTTCTTAATTGGCGTAGACACCGCTTACGCGATTATAGCCGAGTTAACAACAGCGCGCCAGTCGTTTCTTCTTTTCGCTACGTGGCGCCAATTGGATATTCCAAGCGAAGCCAGGTCTTTCTCCACTTGGTCCTTCCAACGGAGTGGAGGTCTTCCTCTTCCTCTGCTTCCCCCGGCGGGTACTGCGTCGAATACTTTCAAAGCTGGAGTGTTTTCGTCCATCCGGACAACATGACCTAGCCAGCGTGGCCGCTGTCTCTTAATTCGCTGAACTATGTTGATGTCGTCGTATATCTCATCGTTCCATCGGATGCGGTATTCGCCGTGGCTAACGCGCAAAGGACCATAAATCTTTCGCAGAACTTTTCTCTCGAAAACTCGCAACGTGGACTCATCCGTTGTTGACATGGTCCAAGACTCTGCACCATATAGCAGGATGGGAATTATGAGTGACTTATAGAGTTTGGTCTTTTTTCGTCGAGAGAGGACTTTGCTTCTCAATTGCCTACTCATTCCGAAGTAACACCTGTTGGCAAAAGTTATCCTGCGTTGGATTTCTAGGCTGACATTGTTGGTGGTGTTTACGCTGGTTCCAAGATAGACGAAATTATCTACGACTTCAAAGTTATGACTGTCAACAGTGACGTGAGAGCCAAGTCGCGAGTTCGACGACTGTTTGTTTGATGACAGGAGATATTTCGTTTCGCCCTCGTTCACTGCCAGACCCATTTGTTTTGCCTCCTGGTCCAGTCTGGAGAAAGCAGAACTAACGGCGCGGGGGTTAAGGTCGATGATATCAATATCATTGGCATACGCCAGCAGCTGTACACTCTTATAGAAGACGGTACCTTCTCTATTCAGTTCTGCGTCTCGAACTATTTTCTCCAGGAGCACGTTGAAAAAGTCGCACGATAAGGAATCGCTTTGTCTGAAACCTCGTTTGGTATCGAACGGCTCGGAGAGGTCCTTCCCGATTCTGACGGAGTTTTTGGTGTTGCTCGACGTCAGCTTACGCAGCCGTATTAGTTTTGCGGGGATACCAAATTCAGACATCGCGGCATAAAGGCAGCTCCTTTTCGTGCTGTCGAAAGCAGCTTTGAAATCGACGAAGAGGTGGTGTGTGTCGATTCTCCTTTCACGGGTCTTTTCCAAGATTTGGCGCATGGTGAATATCTGGTCGGTTGTTGATTTTCCATGTCTAAGGCCACACTGATAAAGTCCAATCAGTTTGTTGACGGTGGGCTTTAATCTTTCACACAATACGCTCGATTGAACTTTATATGCGATGTTGAGGAGGCTAATCCCACGGTAGTTGGCGCAGATTGTGGGGTCTCCTTTTTTATGGATTGGGCATAGCACACTTAAATTCCAATCGTTGGGCATGCTTTCGTCTGACCATATTTTACAAAGAAGCTGATGCATGCTCCTTATCAGTTCTTCGCCGCCGTGTTTGAATAGCTCGGCCGGCAATCCGTCGGAATCTGCCGCTTTGTTGTTCTTCAGGCGGGCAATTGCTATTTGAACTTCTTCATGGTCCATCCTCATCGATTGGGGAATCGGGTTCTGCTCCTCCTGGTGTTGTGCGTTCACTGCCAATCAGCAGGCTGGAGAAGTGTTCCCTCCATTATTTAAGTATGCTCTGGGCATCAGTGACTAGATCACCTTTGGGGGTTCTACAAGTGTATGCACCGGTCTTGAAACCTTCAGTTAGCCACCGCAATTTTTCGTAGAATTTTCGAGCATTATCCCTGTCGGCCAGCTTATCAAGCTCTTCGTACTCACGCATTTCGGCCTCTTTCTTCTTCTGTCTGCAAATGCGACTCGCTTCCCTCTTCAACTCTCGGTATCTATCCCATCCCGCACGTGTTGTGGTCGATCGTAACGTTGCGAGGTAGGCAGTCTGTGTTCCCTCCGCTGCGACACGGCACTCATCGTCGTACCAGCTGTTCTTCTGAACTTTCCGAAAACCAACGGTTTCGGTTGCAGTTGTACGTAAGGAGTTTGAAATGCCGTCCCACAGTTCCCTTTTACCGAGTTGTTGACGAGTGCTCTCAGAGAGCAGGAGTGCAAGCCGAGTAGAAAATCGTTCGGCTGTCTGTTGTAATAGCAGCTTCTCGACGTCGAAACTTCCTTTTGTTTGGTGGCGTGCGTTTTTTGCTGCACAGAGACGGGTGCGAACCTTAGCTACAACAAGATAGTGGTCCGAGTCGATGTTAGGACCTCGGAGCGCACGCATATCTAAAAAACTGGAAACGTGTCTTCCGTCTATCACAGCATAATCGATCTGGTTGGCAGTTTTTCGATCCGGAGACAGCCAGGTAGCTTGATGGATTTTCTTATGCTGGAAACTAGTACTACAGATAACCATATTTCGGGCCCCGGCGAAGTCGATCGGCCTCAACCCATTTGGGGATGTTTCCTCGTGGAGGCTGAATTTACCGACCGTAGTGCCAAAGATACCTTCTTTGCCCACCCTGGCGTTAAAGTCGCCAAGCACGATTTTGACATCGTGGCGGGGGCAGCCTTCATAAGTGCGCTCCATGCACTCATAAAAGGCATGTTTGGTCACATCGTCCTTCTCTTCCGTCGGGGCGTGGGCGCAAATCAGCGATATGTTGAAAAACCTCGCATTGATGCAGATTGTGGCTCGACGTTCATTCACCGCAGTGAATGATAGTACTCGGCGACGGAGTCTTTCTCCCACCACGAATCGTACACCAAACTTGCGCTCCTTTATATGGCCACTGTAGTAAATGTCACAAGGACCTACTCGTCTCTGTCCTTGTCCCGTCCATCGCATTTCTTGGACAGCGGTGATATCAGCCTTTATTTTTACGAGGACGTCAACCATCTCGGCAGCGGCACCTTTCCCATTAAGGGACCAGACATTCCAGGTGCATGCCCTCAATTCGTAGTCCTTATTTCGTTTGTCATGGTCTTCATCAAAAGGGGGGTAGGAGGATGGAGTAATATGTAGAAGTTCACGCAAGTGAGGAAAGTTCTCTGATCGACATTCACTTGGTAGTGGCCAGAAACGATTCTTTTACATATGGCTCAAGCAGCTCACTACTTCCGGTCTTTGACCAAGTATCCTCTGGGTAGCCTAAGAACATCCGTTTGAAGGCGAGCTAAAGTAAGAAGGCGAAACATCCCCTCCGCAGGGTTGTGGGCTGGGTTTGGGACCCGCCACGTAAAAAATCTTACCAATGAAAATTAGCATGATGAAACTCGGTACACGTATTTTTTGGCTCCATAAGAAGGTTAAGTTCGAAGATGGGCAAAATCGGCTTACTGCCACGCCCACAAAATGGCGAAAACCGAAAACCTATAAAGTGTCATAACTAAACCATAATTAAAGATATTAAAATGAAATTTGGCACAAAGGATCGCATTAGGGAGGGCATATTCGGACGTAATTTTTTTGGAAAAGTGGGCGTGGCCCCGCCCCCTACTAAGTTTTTTGTACATATCTCGGAAACTACTATAGCTATGTTAACCAAACTCTATAGAGTCATTTCCTTCAAGCATTTCCATATACAGTTAAAAAATGGAAGAAATCGGATAATAGCCACGCCCACCTCCCATACAAAGGTTATGTTGAAAATCGCTAAAAGTGCGTTAACCGACTAACAAAAAACGTCAGAAGCACTAAATTATACGGAAGAAATGGCAAAAGGAAGCTGCACCGAGGCTTTTTATAAAAATTGAAAATGGGAGTGGCGTCGCCCACTTATGGACCAAAAACCATATCTCTGGAACTATTGCACCGATTTCAATGAAATTCGGTATATAATATTTTCCTAACATCCTGATGACATGTACGAAATATGGGTGAAATCGGTTCCCAACCACGCCTTCTTCCAATATAACGCTATTTTGAATTCCATCTGATGCCTCTGTATAATATATACATTAGGAACCAATTATGATAGCGGAATAAAACTTTACACAAATACGGTATTTGAGCTGCGGTATCCCTTGTGGAAAAATTGTCGTGATCGGACTATAACTTTTGAAGGTCCCTGATATCGAACACGAAGAACTCAGTGCCTAACCTAACCTAACCTAATTTTTCACCAAAAATATCGGTAAATCTCTCAGATATTTTCATGCTAATAACGGTATCTCGATTATCACTTTATCATGCGAGAGTATAAAATGTTCGGTGACACCCGAACTTAGCCCTTCCTTACGGGTTTTTTTAGGTTCCCATACATTTTACATAGGAATTTTCGTTTCTTCATTCAAACTTAAATTTCACCAACTAATTCTCGTTTCTCCATCACATATTCAGAAAGTTCACTTTTCAAACTTTAAAAATTTCTGCGACAAAGTTTGATTATCAAAATTAGACGATTAAATATAGTGATTTGAAATTTGGAACTTTTTCAATAAAAATAAAAAAAGTTTCTGAGAATAATAATTTTGTCGCGGGAATATTTAAAGTTTGTAAATCCAACTTTATGAATATGTGATGGATATTTCTGAGAAACGAAAATTAGTTGGTGAAATTTTAGTTTGAATGAGAAAACGAAAATTACTATGTTAAATGTATGGGAACCTAAAAAAAAATAGCGAACCCTTTGAGTTAAGCTTCAGCGCCTGGCTTGAGGGAGGATTTTTTGTTTGGCAATCACTAACATTTGAGGGGGTAAGAGTTAGAAAAAAAATTAAAAATGTTTTTTTGAAGCACCCTAATATATGTATATATTTAACAATGTACAGATGTAATTGAAATTAATTATGATATATTATTATTAAAAAATTTTAAAAACAATCAATTAAACAGTACATGTAATACAAACATATTTAATCTAACAGAAAATTACCTAATATCCTTTATTAATTGTTCAATTGATATAGAAAATAGAGTATGGAAATATTTTTAATAATTATTATTGTCTTACTGATTCACGGAAAAGCAAATCATAATATTAATATTACAAATACACATTCTTCAACTCAGGAGAGCCTTATAACAATATTAAGTTACGTCAGAGACTCCACCCATTATAACAATGCAAGCCACTGCAAGTTACTTTAAATACGAAATTTGAGTTTCTGTTCAATTAGCTTCTTCAATGTATAAAATGATTATTAAGCAATATATCGCACAACGACCACCACAGTTGATATTTTTTTATTTACATTTGCTTTGTCGAATTTGATATCATGTTATCATGTTGTTATTGCTTATTGTTCTCTGTCACAACAATGTTACAGATCAACATACATATGTTGTAACACTGTTGCTACCATTATTTTATAGCTTACAAACAAATTTGAAGTAGTCGAACCCGAAAATTATTTTGATGTTTACGCAAAAATTTAAGAATGAGTGAGTTAAGCAAAATTTTTGTAAAAAGCCATGTATTTCAATTATATATTATTATTTGATAAACTAATAATCAAGAAACTGCAACTCAAGCTTCTTAACTCGTGCGAACTAAAACTTTTTAACATTCCTCAGAACAACAACAACTAAAAATCCGAAAGATTGGGATCTCAATTTGAAAGATCTCCAATGGACCATGAATCTCGACGTAGTGCAATGGCCGGTTTCGGTCCGAATGAACTTGTTTTCGACTTTCCGTTACGAGATATAGTCACCAATCAATTACTAGCAGCAGTACGAGTACATATGATATTGACGCCACAGCGCAAGGTGAAAATTGTTGCAGCTCTCAGCTAAGCTGCATTGTATATCTCGGGAACGGTTCGTCCTACGGCCATGATCACATATACCATTTCGGTAGCAAATGACGTGACAAATAACTCTGGTTTTATACATTTTGCCATGAGATGCGTATCTCAGGCGCTAGGTAGACAATTTCACGATTTTAGGCGAATTTCCGAAATTTCAAGGCCGGAGTTGGGGTTACAGATGCAATCCGATCTCAAAACAAAAAGTTGCATTGGAATCAGGAAGTACTAAGGCAACTTTTCCGCGCTATTAGAAATCCCGAATCGACAAAGTCCGGAATCGACCCACCCTACTCCACAATCCTCCAGTCCATCTTACAAAACTAAATAATCCTACAGGAACCGTAGTCTTTCAACAAATATGACGATGCAAACCGAAATATGCAACTATACCGATAGGTATCGCTCAACTATCAAGGGATGCCAAAGAAAACACTTTTCCATCCATATTACAAGATAGAACAAATATGGTAAAAAAAAGAAGCCAAATTAATAAAAACAAAGAAGAATTCATGGAAAACAGAGAAGCAGAGCCGATTATAACCTACAAACGAGTACGGCATAAAGATCAGCCATACTACCGATCTACAAAACGTTCATTCGGCAAACATAAAAAGACAGAATATAGTTGACCAGATCGAAGCAAATATCGCGCAACTGAATATTGAAAATAAAGAAATTTTTTATGATGAAATAAAAAATTTAAAAGCAAAAATTACAGAACATAACATACAATCATAAACATTTTAACATATAAACTGTTGAAAGAGACTATAAGTTCAGATTTCAAAATATAAAAACTCTTAACAAAATAAACAAAGAAGAAAATTTAAAAAAATGTTTGTACAATGGGCAAACTAAACATCATAAAAAAATTAACGAAATAAATTAAAATTTGCAAAAGTTGTAGTATGCAAAAATGAAACAATAATATTTGCAATTTAGATGGGAAACGGTCAAAATTCTAAAATTAAAATTCTGAAGTCAAAATTCCGGAATCAAAATTCTGGGTCGACAAAATTCTGGAAATCGGAGATCCGCAATTCCTTCGCTTTTTTTGGCGGCATTTCAAAATTCTGGTTTTTCATAATTCCGGAATTTACGTTTTCCAGAATTAATTCAGGAAATTTTTTCCCCAAAATTTGAGCCAAATCGTGTATCTTATATAAATTTGCTTATACATACATAATAATGTAACATAAACAAAACATAACCTCCAAAATGATTCCAAAATTCAAACATGTTTATCGGAAAGGCAAAAAACAACATTATTAACAAATAAAGATCAAATATGTAGATACTACATTAATGGATCATGAGAATGTTCATTTCTTTTTTTTCGTATAACATGTTCACAGCCATACATTTGTTTTAAATTCGTTCAGAACAAGTCCAGTTAAATGCTTTCTTATTTTTTCGTTCCAAATACATAGAAGAAGTATCCGTCGACGTTTAACATGTCTTTTCCTTTATTGGACTTCACCACAGTTATATTTTCCATCATTTCACAAAAATATTTAGCACGTTTTTATTAATGAAATTGCAGTAACACATTGCTTAGTCAGTATATATATGTATGTACATATATGTAGGTACATAGTAAACTAAATCATTATGGTAGTACAAAAAAGTAAATGAACAACAACAAACAAAGAAATAACAATAACAAATACAATCATGCAATTGTAAAAAACTACTTACTAGGCACTAAAACATATGATTACAGAATTTTGCAATTCAGAATTTTGCAATTTAGAATTTCGCTATCCAGAATTTTAAATTCCAGAATATTGACATCCATAACTTTGATTCCCGGTGTTCCGACTTCCGGAATTATGAATGCAGAATTTCCAAAAAAGCAGAATTTTGACCCCAACCCAATTTAGATACCAAGGACCTTTTTTAAAACTAAAAGTCATTTAATAATTTCTTTGCCTAATAAACATAAAACGGAGAAAAAAAACTATTTTGGTTACAAAAAAAGTAAAGCATTTAAAAACTTAAAATTTAGTAAACGCAGTCTATTTTCAAATACTTGTGAATTTATATACAATAACAAAATAACAATACAAGAGATTATTTTGATAATATTGATGACAGTACGGATTCAGAAAAACAGAGGTACACTATTGATGATCTAAAGGAGTTGGAAAGATGGAAAGGTGATACAAAAAAACATTGCGCGAGTTACATCTCAGGTTACGTCTGACGGCATACAGTTGTGCACCACATCGCATGATCAGCCAGTACGTGACCAAAACAGCAGACTCAGCATATTTTGAGTCTGTTGGAATGTGCGGTACACCCGGACATTCGGGCAGACTTGAGTTGCTGATCTGATGGCAGATCAGACTGATGCTTACTACCGAACAGTAAACAACGTTTTTTAATCTATAACTGGCGCAGTTGAACGGAACGGTTCCATATTCTCTCTCAGCTCCGCTCAGCTAGCAAAGAAAAGCTAAATAAAAGCTAAATAAATTATTATTAAACAAAAGTACTGTTATTAAAAGAAAAGTGGCAAAGATACAGCTAATCATATAAATCCCAAAGCAGAACAAAATAATACATTTGAGTTGGAAAATTATAGCAAAAGCAAAAACAAAATTCAAAAAGTGAAAGAATTTGTGAAAAGTGCAGAAAACAAAAATTATTTTGAGAAAAAATAAAGAAAACTGTTGAAAACCCTAAAAGTGAGCTCTAAAATATTCCATTGGATTACTGCATTTGGATTACCTTTAATACAAAAACAACTGCAGCAACAGCGGAGACAGCAGCAGCAGCTATAGTGCAGAAAAGTATTAAATATGCTACAAAAGATAAAGAATATGTCAAGTCAGCACAACGTCTCCAGACAAGTGGTGGAGCTGACCGGAAACGAAGGCGGCGACGAAAACCACGAGAAGGATGGTGAACGAAATTCAAGCTATTGACAGCGGCAAAGGGAAAGTGAAATATTTATGATCAACAGGGAGAAGAGAAGTTTCCAACAACAATAACAATAACAAAAGCAACAACAACAACGACACCAGTAACGGTAACACCAGCAACAACAAAACAACAACAACAACAGCAGCACCAACAGCAAGGTAAAATAATATTCAACTAATAATTAAGTAATTTAAGTAGTAGCTTTATTTGAAGCTATTACTTTCTTTGTAAAAAAAAAAAAACAAAAAGTCAACGCAGAAATTATACTCACTAAATGTTTCAATCAATTCAAAACCAATACCGTTAGAAAAAGAAAGGAACAAACGAGAAAAGAAACAAGCCAACAGAGTTGCAATTGTTTCATAATTTTTGTTGCAAAAAAAAAATAATAATAACAATAATAAAAATAAAAAATATGGCAGAGCAAATAGAAATGCTAACTCGATGCTTAGCATCGTTAACACAGATAGCTGCACAAAATGCAGCATAAAATCAACTTACAATTAGGCAAAGAGTCGAAAGAAACTTAAGATATGTATCTCCCTTTGAAGGAATTGTAATAATATTAACATTTTTTGAGAAAAAATTTTATGCTTTGGTCGACTCAGGTTAAACCATAAGTATAATGAAAAAATCTAGTTATATGATTTGTTAATAGGAAATGATTTCCTTTTTAAAAAACGTTAAAACCATTGATATCGAAAAAATGACAATAATTTTGAAAAATGGTGTGAATCTTCCATTCTATATAACAACTATGCAAGAGCAAGTTTATTCATTAGATATAAGTGAAGTAAAGAACATCAACCTTGATCATTTAAAATCAAATGAGAAAAAGGAAATCGAAAAATTATTAAAGCATTTCAATAATCTTATCTAATTAGAAAAAGTCACAGTAGATATAGCTCACCTATTCTAATTATACTGAAAAAGATAGATAATTCAGGAATACAAAAATTCAGGTTAGTGGTTGATTGTAGGAGGTTAAAACAATTGACTGTAGACGATAAGTATCCTCTACCGAATATCGAAGGAATCTTAGATAAATTGGGCAAAGCATATTACTTTAGCACCATAAATCTAGCAAAAGGTTACCATCAGATTTTAATGGCAGAAAGGAACATCCAGAAAATAGCTTTTGTCACTCCGGCAGGACTATATGAATACGTCCGAATGCCTTTCGGGTTGAAAAATGCCCCAGCTACTTTTCAAAGATTTATGAATGATAGACAAACTGGAAATGATATCCACTCTATCGGCGTCGCTCATCAGACGACAATGGCAGAACATTCAGCATTCAATTTAGAAGAGTGAATATCGAAGTTGACAACACATAGGCCGTACTACATTCACCATTATTGTCTAATTCACATTCAAAACTCATATCAATGTTTAATATTGCAGTTTGGTGAAATCGATAAAATACGTTTGTAAGTACGTCACCAAAGGAAGCAACATGGCGATTATTGGTCGTAAATGACACGGTGGATACGTGAACTGCAATAAGGCATTTTGTAGGATATTTACTTTTGCAATTCATGAACGTTTTCCGACTGTAGTGCGTCTCGCAGTTAATTTGGAGAATGGTCAAAGAGTGTATTTCAACCCAGAGAATACAGTACGCCAGCGGAAACACTTCCAACAACAAAATTGACATTGACGAGTTTTTTCTCAACTTTCGTCAGTGATCCGTTTGCGAGAACATTGCTCTATTCGGAAATACCTTGATATTATACATGGAATGCATCGTCGAACAAATAGTTGCGCAGAAAGCAAGGCCAACCAGTAGATAGACATCCAGATGTGTTGTCATCTAATGCATTAGGACGAATTTACACAATCCACGTGAAAAACCACGATTGTTTCTACCTTCGGTTGCTATTGATTAATGTACGCGGTTCAACTTTATTTGAGTTGTATGCAACTTTTGGATAAGTAAGCCAGCAATTACAATTGCTGGAACACGTTAATCACTGGAATGAAAATGAAGTTCGCAATTTCAATTGAAGTTTGCAATTTCAGTTGATACTTCCGGTGGTTCGATAAAAATTCCATCTTCCCTTTATCAATTCACGAGAGATGAGCTCGTCACAAATTTTCGGACATTGGCCAAATTATCGTAACTATGATTCCTTAAGTGCACGCGCAATGTTAGCTGCAAAAAATGCCGACGTTGTTGACTTAAACTGGAAGATTCAAGGTCAAATTCCGGGAAACTTGCGCTCATACAAATCGATCGATCATCTTGACAATGAAGACGACGCCGTGAATTATCCCATGAAATTTCTAAATTCTTTGGACAGGCTTGGTATGCCACCGCATCATTCGCGTCTCAAAGTTGGATCTGTCAAAGTTGGCGCAATCTTCATGCGCCGAAACTGTGTAATGGAACCCGACTGATTGTGACGCACCTATCGATTACAAGGGGGCAGAATGCTTGATTCTACGAATTCATTTGAGTTCTAACGATTTCCCATTTCAGTTCAAACGTATTTCGTTTTCAGAGAAAATTGCATTTGAGATGACAATCAACAGGACTTAAAGATAGTCGCATAGTGTGAGGCATACATTTGTAAATGCTATGTTTTTCACATGGCCGTGGCGTGCTCATGAGTTGGAAAACCATCTTTTCTGTACACCGGAACAGAAACCAAAAAATGTTGTTTATCAAGCTGCGTTACATTGATAAAAAAAAAAGCAAACATGAAATGATAAATTTAATTTTCTTTTCATTTCAAAACACATAATTTCACGCAGGACAACGGCTGCGGGATCAGCTAGTTATAAATATTTATGTACTTGTATCATACCAATTTGTATGTGCACTATACATATGTGGTGTTATTATAGCATGATGAAATTAGATGCCACAGTTGGGTACATACATACATACATATGTACATACATACTCTTGCAACCTGTTGCGACAGAGTGTAATATTGGATAGTCCAAAAAGTTTTTTCGTATTTCTAATCAAACTTGAACTTATTATTTTATATTTATAATAAACTTTTATGAACCAAGTATGTACCACTTTGGTCGACCACTTTTTATCATTTTTCCGCCAGAGACATTAATCCATCAGTGTAAAACTTTTTTGGTTTCTCGGCGAAAAACTGTGACAAGTAATTTTCACAGGCTTCTCTTGAAGCCAACTTTACTCCATTTAGGAAGTACTGCATTAAACGAAACAAATGATAGGCCGATAGTGCAAGGTCAGGGATAAATGGGGGGTGTATCAAGCCTTCCCAGCCAAGCTCTCCCAGTTTTTGCCGAGTCATCAAAGATGTGTGTGGTCTAGCGTTGTCCTGATGGAAGACGAAGCCCTTTCTGTTGATCAGTTCTGGCAGTTTTTTTTTCGATTGCTTGCTTCAATCTCGTCACTTGTTGACAGTAAAATGTAGAGTCAGTCGTTCGACGGTTCCTTTCCAATCCTACCAAATACTCAACATAACCTTTCGAAGCGTCAATCCTGGATTTGCGACCATTTTTTGAGCTTCACCACTTTTAGACCACGATCTTTTTCGCACATTATTGTCGTATTTGATCCACTTTTAGTCTCCTGTTCCCATTCACTTCAGAAGCGGTTCGATGACTTCGTTTCAGCAAAGAATTGCAGGTGTTAATTCGGTCCACTAAGCTTTTCACAAACAATTCATGTGGTACCCAAACATCGAGCTTTGTTTGTAGTCAGACTTTTTTAATTTGTTTAAAACCGTTTGATGATAAATGTGGTTGTATATTTGACGGCCCTGGTCAATCTGTTTCATAATTTCATCGACTTTTTCAACGATAGGTCGACAAGATCGAGATGCATCTTTCACCTTGGAATTTCCAGAACGGAAGCGACCGAATCATTATTGTGCTATACGAACGAAATTGCGTATTTCATGCAAAAGCTTAGAGCCCCGTACTACCTCGCCGGTGTGAGTTACGACTTTGTTGCACTGAGCACTTTTGTAGAGTGAACAATTCTGAGAAATATGCGTCTAAAGTCAAAGCGATGCCATAAAATACCTCTGACCTGTAGGAATTTAAAGATAAAAACTCACGCTTGCAGTGTTTTTCTATGGAAAATTTTTACAGGCCTTGGTCCAGTTCTTAATGATAAAATTAAGGGCTAAAATTTTCATGGAATTTTTTTTAGGGTATTTCCAAGGAAATTTCGTGACGGGACTGAAAAAAATTAATAGCTCAAAGAAAAAAAAACACCCTAATATATATATATGATCAGGATGACAAGAAAAGTTGAAATCCGTTTGACTGTCTGTATTGTCCGCCGTCCGCCACAAAAAATTACGAGTTCGCAGATGGGCGCTTTCGGACCATTGTCAAGACCAAAAATAGCTATAAACCCAAAACATAACCAATATGCCATAATTAAGCACTAAATTAATTTATATAAAAACTTTGAAAAATGGGCGTGGCCTTGCCAAAAAAATTTGCCGAACGGAAATATTGTAAGAATTCCTACCGACAATGTGAACAGGGATGAAATCGGAAGACCCCGCTCACTCCTCATATAAAGGTACTGTTCAAAACTACTAAAAGTGCAATAAACCAATAACTAATTACGCCATAGACATTCAATTTTGTCTTCAAAATGGTATTAGAGGGTGTTACGGGAGTCGGTGTGAAAATTGTAAGATGGCCATGGTCAAATTACATAGCTCGGGACCCTACCCACCGCTTTCGACTTAGTACTTTTATTTGTTAGTGCTCATATTCCTATGCTACAGTGTGCAAATGGGCGAAATCGGACCACAACTACGTCTACTTCCTATGTAACACAATTTTAAGTTCTATTTGATTCATTCTCTTTCGAGTACACAAATTAGAAAGCAATTGATAAAACAGGCTAAAACTTTTGTAGTAAATCCTTTTAATTATCCCACCTTATGATCAAAAACTGTTCAATTCAAATAAAATTGTTCGAGCTCCTAGACACCGAATATATGAACCCCAGTTCCTATAGTTGACTTTTGATAGAAAATACCAATCAATGTGTGAGAAATAAAATGAAATTCAAACAGAATATTTTTCTGACAATACATGTTCTGTGTACCAGAAATGGATTGAATCAACTTCATCACTTCTCTGAGCCCCATACACATAATATAAAGATTTTGAACTTCCGGGTGACTTTATGCCGGATAAGTCGCCTAATATTTGAGTTATCTCAATAAAAATTACAGAACATGTGTTGCTCATAATTCGACATATTTAATTGTTGTAATACCGTTTCTAAAAATGTCTTCAATTTGCAAACTATTTTTCATTGCTTTTTATCAATCTCAGTTGTCGTTTAAATATAGTCAATGGTCTTTCCGAAATATTAGATTCAGGATATGGCTGTAGCGATATTAAAGGAAGTACCACCAAAATAACAATATTTAATTTTAATACGTGATAAAGCATTCACAACATGGTTTCCATTTCCTAGAATATGTTTGAAATTAAAATCGATCTCATTAAGTTTCCACTTCCACCTTTGCAGCTCAGCGTTTGGTTTCTTTGGTTGTGGAGCCATTGTAGAGGTCTGTGATCACTACTCATGATAAATTTTCACCCATATATATAGTATAAGGGCGAAAATATTTTGTTGCCCAAACAATAGCCGGCAACTCTTTCCTTGTGCAGCGCATCCCCATAGCTGAATTCCATATGTCCAAATGGGCTTTAACGTTTGATTGTAGACTAAAATTTTATTTGAGGTTGTTAGAGGTGATTTCTTGCCGATTAACCAATTTATTTTGTTGTATTTTAGTTTTAGTTCTGCAACTTTTCTTTGTATATGTTCCTTCCACTTTAACTTTGCATCCAGCGTCAAACCAAGATATTTCGCCGAGGTGGAGTACGGAATTACTTCATTCCCAATATATAAGGGGATATACGTATCAGTTTTGTTAGTGAAGTTTATATGTATTGACTTCAACTCGTTGAGAGTAATATTCCATTTTTGTGTCCATTCTACAATTAGGTTGATTGAAGACTGCATTCTGTTCGACGACTCTACTACATTTTTACCAGTAGTAATGATGCAGGTATCATTTGCAAATGTGGCGATTGTGCTGTTTGGTGGTGTAGGCATGTCGCTAGTAAACAAAATGTATAAGAGTGGTCCCAGGACGCTTCCTTGGGGTACTCCTGTTTTTATTGGCTGTAGCGCAGTATACGATTGTCCCTGCTTGATTCTGAAGTAGCGGTTGCTAAGGTAAGAGGCAAGTAGCTCAGTAAGATGCTGTGGGAAGAGAAGTCTTAATTTATGAAGTAAGCCCTGGTGCCATACTCTGTCAAACGCCTGAGATACATCAAGAAAAACAGCTGTGCAGATTTGTTTTTTTCCATTGCATCCTCAATTATATCTGTTATTCGATGAACTTGATCGACTGTAGAATGTTGCGATCTAAATCCAAACTGATGAATTGGTATAAGGTCCTTTTCTTCAATTATGTTCTGAAGTCTTTTTATAATTATAACTTCAAGTAATTTGGACAAAATAGGCACCAGTGAGATTGGACGATATGATGATGCTTCCTGTGCGCTTTTCCCGGGTTTCTGTACCATAATGATTTCAGATACCTTCCATGACAATGGAACGTATCTGAGATTTAAGCAAGCGTTTATTATAGATGTAAGTTTTTCTAATGCTTTCCGCGTTAGATTTTTCAGTACCTCAGCTGTCACCAAGTCGAAACCGGGCGCTTTTCTTGGTTTAAATCTACTTTTAATTATATTTTCCACTTCTTTAACTGTTGCTGATTGGATTTAAAAGCCACATAATCCCAAAAATTGTTTAATCTATTTTTCCGTTTTTGGCAATTGGCATTTCAGGACGGAGTCTATTTTATTAGGGTTGGGCTTGCTTCCCTCTGGGGTTACCACATGACCAAGAAATTCGGTTTCTTTCTTTAAAAATTCCGATTTTTCAATGTATACTTTCAAATTTGCCCCATTAAGTCTGTAAAATACTTTTTCAAGAGCATCCATATGTTCTTGACGTGAAGTACTGAAGGCAATAATATCGTACAAGTACACCATACGACCATTTTCGATCAAAGCATCTTGACTGTATTCATCAGCTTTTGGAATGTCGATGGCGCATTCTTAAAACCAAACAACATACGTAAAAACTCAAAATGTCCATCCATTTGTCCCCTGCAGGTCATTTCAATTTGATTGAATCTCTTTGTTAAGTTAATTGTACTAAAGTACATGCATTTTAAGTTTATCTAATATTTCATCCCTAAAAGGAATAGGATACTCGTTGCTTACGGTAATGTCTTTTAATTTACGATAATCCACTACAATTCGCCATATTTGTATTTGAGAATCATCTGGTTGCTTGGGTACAACTCAGGTTGGTGCAGAATATGGAGATTTGCTGTGACCAATTATACCGTGAGCCAATATTTCCTTATGTTCTTTCTCAACTTCTAAGTTATGTACTCGAGGATATCTATAGGATCTGACCTATAACGGATCATCGTGTATTGTCTTGATTTTATTAGTTTATTAGTGAACGTTAATGTATCACCTTCACATTCAAGTTTTTTTTACTCAAAATCTCATCTCTGTTAAGATACTCGAGTATAAATTGTATTTCATATTTAAATTTTTTATAAAAACCGTATGTTTTTGAATCAGTGTTATTTGTCGTTTAAAATTAAGTTTTTAGCAGCAATATCAATTTCAGCATTAAGTTGTTGAAGGATACCATAGCATAATAATTTATCGTATTTTATAGAAAACATAGAATATCAATTGAGCCTTTTAATTTTTATTAATAGTAGTATACACCTTTCAAAAGAGGGTCTCTCATCCGAGGCTTGTTGATTCCTTTCATTGGGGGTGTTTTTTTTTACGTGGCGGGTCCCAAACCTAGCGCACAACCCTGCGGAGGGGATGTTTCGCCTTCTCACTTTAGCTCGCCTTCAAACAGATGTTCTTAGGCTACCTAGAGGATACTTGGTCAAAGACCGGAAGTCGTGAGTTGCTTGAGCCATAAGTAAAAGAATCGTTTCTGGCCACTCCCAAGTTAATTGGCGTTTAGAGAACTTTCCTCACTTGCGTGAACTTCTACACATGACTCCATCCTGCAACTACCGTGGGATAAGCCTCCTCAACATCGCGTATAAGGTTCTATCGAGCGTATTGTGTGAAAGATTAAAGCCCACCGACAACAAACTGATTGGACTTTATCAGTGTGGCTTTAGACCTGGAAAATCAACAACCGACCAGATAATCACTATGCACCAAATTTTTGAAAATACCCGTGAAAGGAGAATCGACACACACCACCTCTTCGTCGATTTCAAAGCTGCTTTCGACAGCACGAAAAGAAGCTGCCTTTATGCCGCGATGTCTGAATTTGGTATCCCCGCAAAACTAATACGGCTGTGTAAACTAACGTTGAGCAACACGAAAAGCTCCGTCAGGATCGAAATGGACCTCTCCGAGCCGTTCGATACCAAACGAGGTTTTAGACAAGGCGACTCCTTATCGTGCGACTTCTTCAACCTGCTTTTGGAGAAAATAGTTCGAGCTATAGAATTTAATCCAGCAGGTACAATCTTTTATAAGAGTGTACAGCTGCTGGCGTATGCCGATGATATTGATATCATCGGCATAAACACCCGCGCCGTTAGTTCTGCTTTCTCTGGACTGGACAAGGAAGCAATGCAAGTGGGTCTGGCAGTGAACGAGGGCAAGACGAAATATCTCCTGTCATCAAACAAACAGTCGTCGCACTCGCGACTTGGCTCTCACGTCACTGTTGACAGTCATAACTTTGAAGTCGTAGATAATTTCGTCTATCTTGGAACCAGCGTAAACACCACCAACAATGTCAGCCTGGAAATCCAACGCAGGATAACTTTTGCCAACAGGTGCTACTTCGGAATGAGTAGGCAATTGAGAAGCAAAGTCCTCTCTCGACGAAAAAAGACCAAACTCTATAAGTCACTCATAATTCCCGTCCTGCTATATGGAGCAGAGGCCTGGACGATGACAACAACCGATGAGGCGACGTTGCGAGTTTTCGAGAGAAAAGTTCTGCGAAAGATTCATGGTCCTTTGCGCGTTGGCCGCGGCGAATATCGCATTCGATGGAACGATGAGCTGTACGAGATATACGACGACATTGACATAGTTCAGCGAATTAAAAGACAGCGGCTACGCTGGCTAGGTCATGTTGTCCGAATGGACGAAAACACTCCAGCTCTGAAAGTATTCGACGCTGTACCCGCCGGGGGAAGCAGAGGAAGAGGAAGACCTTCACTTCGTTGGAAGGACCAAGTGGAGAAGGACCTGGCTTCGCTTGGAATATCCAATTGGCGCCACGTAGCGAAAAGAAGAAACTACTGGCGCGCTGTTGTTAACTCGGCTATGATCGCGTAAGCGGTGTCTACGCCAATCAAGAAGAAAAAGTATACACCTTTTGAATTTTACCTAATGTTACTTCGCCTGTAACTATTAAGATGATTGTCTTTGTACAGGGTTTGTCCGGAAAGTGATGGGACTGATTTTCTTCCGCCGTGACTGTACTTCGGAGCATGCGCGAGTTAGCGACGCCGAAGATAGCCTAAACAAATTTCACACTTAACCTAAACAAACCATGAAATTCCCGCATTATAAGCACAACAGACAGAATTCCATAATAAAAGACCGATAAGCGTAATAAAACTTTCTTTGTTCTAGCAAGTAAGCAAACATTCGCATAAGTATAAATAGCGCTTAAGTGCTGAACACATAGAGCGCGACACGACATGGTAATAAGACAGTGAACTATAAATGGCGTCGTGAATCCTTCTACATGAACATTTGTAAGAAGGCAGCGACATAACAATGGCTGGCATGTGCACAAGACAACACAGCTGTCCATTTTGCATGTACACAATTTCGTTGTGGCCATACTAATACTCTTTCCTTTCACTTCAATGAAATTTTAATAGTTTCTTCAAAGTGAAATTTTTTATGCAAAAAATAGGTAAATAGGTAAATTTTAACCTGCCATATAACAGGATTTCCTCAAGAAGGAAAAAAATAAGTTCCAGAAAAAATGGAAGCAGCACCATAGATCATCGGAATCACGCTAGAATCTCATAAAAAGAGACAAAAGCTGTTCAATTTGCGTCGTCCTTATTGCAAACCTTAGGGCTCAAATTGCTGCTTTAACTTCATCTCTAACTGAGAACCAACAATGAGTGGCTACCCTGGAGAACAGTCTGCCATCAAATGTGACAATTACGGATCAGCACGAGGACTGCAAACCAAATATAAGCAACGAAATGCAGATTAACCTGGATATTTTTAAAGCATTGTCAGACTTCACGGGCAATATAAATGAATACCGATCCTGGAGAAACCGTAGGTGGACGCACATGGAAAGCATAAAAGAATATGCCACAACCCCGACATATTATACCGCACTTTCGATATTGCATTCGAAAATTCAAGGTGAAGCAGCCGATATTTTAATCAACCACAACGCGAGGTTCAATTTCTACTCAATCATAAATCGCCTCGACTACACGTATGCGGACCAGAGGCCTTTTTACGTCTTACCAGACGAAATGAAAAGGATTACGCAAATCAAACTTACGCTGGCGGAATTTCATTGCGAAGTCAGCTAGGCATTGAATCTTGCTCTAACAAAAATTGAAATGGGAAGCTCAGGTGACCCATCAGAAATGCAAAAGTATGCGAATCAAGAAGCCGTCAGAACGTTTATTCATAGTTTGAACAGCAAGTATACAAACGGCATCTTCGATCCAAAGGATTTAGAAACCGCCTACGCCATCGCAAGTACGATATACCACGACAACGAGAAATTGCAATTCGATTTTCCTCAGTACGATGACTACAGGAAATACAATATGCCACATGCCAAGGTGTTGACCTTCAAAACAGAAGACATCATGATGAAACACGTGCACCCAAGCAGCAACATCAACCCTTTCAAAACAGAATATACCGCGATGATCAGCGAAGATATAGACCAAACGTGCAAGTGCAATATACACAGAGTGCACCCACCCTACAGTGCCAACCAATGGACGTAGATTCATCACGGCAATACAGAAACCCACCAGCTTCAACGCTGCGCCTTTTCAAAACAACTATAACCGTCAAATGCAAGGATTACCTCCAAATAACCCAATTCGAGGAGATCCACAGAAGAGGCACCAAAATCCTTCACCTCGTAACTACAATGCCCCAGAGAAGATACAACGAGTAAATCAAATACATTAAGAAGAACTAGGCTATCTCACACCACAACATCGCGGCGATGAATGCTACAAAACAAAGTGACGATTGTGAATATAAGACAGGCTTTGTTTTTCTCAAGCGAGTGAGTCAATTGCGTGTCGTCAACACCACTGCAGGAATACAGGCAAAGCAGTTAATATCCTCATCGACACTGGAGCAACAAATAATTACATAAGTAACAAATGTAATATCGGTGAGTCTATTCCAATCAAACCCACAAAAGTAAAAACTCTTCATGGTTTCTCAATATCAAAATCAAAAAAATAATATCAGTGTAAGATAATTTCCTTACATTTTTTGAAACTGATTCATTAGAAGAATTTGATATGCTTCTGGGCGAACAGAGACTCAGAACAGTTAAAGCAGAGATTAACCTTATCGAGTATAAGCTCAGTTATAAGTATAGGGCCAAGAAAGAAAGAAAAATTTTGCAAAAAATTAATTATAGAGTAAGCAATGCCAAATATAGATCTGAAATTGAAAACACAATGCAACAAAATGAAGGTACTAACTCAATATTACCATTTACTACCACTGTACAAGCCACAATAAGGACGAAATCCGAAGATCTTATCTGGACAAAACAATATCCGTACCCTATTTCTGATAATGATTTTATTAACAAAGAAATAATTAAACTTTTAGAAAGTGAAATAATCCAACCTAGTAAAAGTCCGTACAATTCACCCATTTGGACAGTCGCACAAAAAGGTACCGATCAACAAGGGAAACCTAAGCGCAGAATGGTCGTAGACTTTCCGAAACTAAACACACAAACTGTTTAATATTAATAAATCAGACAGGGAAAAAACGGCTTTTAGTGTAAATGGAGCTAAGTACGAATCTCTTCGTATGCCGTTCGGCCTGAAAACTGCCCCATCTATTTTTTAAAGACGCGTGGATGATATCCTTAGACCAATATCGGGAAGTTCGCGTACGTCTATATAGACGATGTTCTCATTTATTCTTCCTCTCCTGAAGAACATATCGAACACATCCGCATAATCATAAATGCGCTTCACCAGGCCAGTATGAAAATTTCTAAATCTCACTTTTTCAAAGACTCTGTGGAATACTTAGGGCATATAATTAAATACAACAAGATTACAGTTGACCCAACAAAAATACAGTCTATAAAAAATGTTCCTATTCCTACAACATTGAAAGAACTCAGATCCTTCCTAGGTCTCGCAAGTTACTATAGAAAATTTATAAAGAATTTTGCAGCCATCGTCAAACACCTCACTACGTTCCTCAGAGGAGAGAACGGTGGCGTATCAAAGAATCAAAGTACAAAATAAAAATCACTTTAGACGAACCTGCACTGGAAGCACTGAACATAATTATTTATTTATTATAATATGACTTGTAAATCAATTTACAAACATACTAAAAACAAAAAAAAAAAAAAAGAAGGAACTGGCTGCTTAGGCCTTCGTCCCATTTTGTACATATTAATTTACTTATATAAACATTTCAATTTTAAATTAATTTTAATAATATAGCAGGTAGATGTTTTTTTATATTTTCGTAGTCCAGTGTGGCTATAGCGGTATGCAAATCAACATTTTGCGATGTGTCATTGTAGCAGTTTATTAGATGTTGCATGGTCAGGGTATCATTGCAGTTCATGCAAAGTGGTGGTGAATCTTTTGACAGTAAATATCCGTGCGTTAAAAAAAATAAAATAAAAAAAAAAAAAAAATACGCTATACCCATATCACTTATTTCACGAACGCTCAGTGAAACAGAACAGAATTACTCCACAAATGAGAAAGAGCTACTCGCAATTGTGTGGTCACTACAGAAACTACGAAATTACTTATATGACATAGCAGATTTAACAATATACACCGACCATCAATCTCTAATATTCTCCATATCAGAAAAAAACCACAATACAAAATTAAAAAGATGGAAAAATTTCATCGAAGAAAATGGTGCTAAAATCACTTACAAACCTAGACATCAGAACATTGTTGCCGATGCACTTTCCCGCCAACAAATTAATAACACATCTAATTCTGATGACTTCCAACATTCAGCACAAAGCTCACCAACACAAAGACTCAAACGAGTAAAAAAAACAATAACTCTAAGCCGACACACGGTCTTTTTTAATACGAAAACTGCATTACTAGATAGACTAAAAAATGTAATTAGACCAAAGATAACTAATGCTCTGCAAATAGACGAACAAATGACATTATCAATACATTTCCTAATGCATCTACCGTTCTAATTCATAACATCGTTGACGACATAACCGACATCGAACAACAAAAACAAACCATAAATGACACACATAGACGTACACACAGAAACTACAAAAATAATGCACAGGAAATTTCCCTAAAATACAACTGGCGAAACATACGTGACGCTTGTAAAAAAGAAGTACAAGACTGTGAAATCTGTCTCACAAACAAATACGAAAACCGACCAAACAAACAACCAGTTGGTTCCGCCCCAACGCCAAAAAAAGTAGGCGAATACATACACTTAGACTTATTCTACATGAGCGATAACATATACATTAGCTCAACGGGCAAATACTGAAAATTTTGCTACTTTAGGCAAATACCTTCAAGGAAAGATACATACAAATACGTCGACGAGATTCATTCACAAATATACCCAAACGCAAAAACGACCTATCGTTTACAAGCATATGTGCACAACAAACTTACAAACGACTACAAATAACGCATACAAAAACGCCAGCGTTCCATTTTACTACAAACGGACAAGTTGAGCGTACGCACAGTACAATTATTGAACTCGCGAAAGTTTTAGCTGACCAGAATAATTCAGCACGGGAAGATCAAATTTTTGAAGCTGTTCGGCAGTACAACGAAACCGTACATTCCGTTACCAACGAGAAACCCGAGGACGTGCTTTTTAATCAAAGGGGGTATCCCGACATCCAAGAACGAATACAACAAAACCAGGAAAAAATCTTGCGTCATCATAATCGCAATCGAAAGCAGCTGAACTATAATCCAGAAGACGTAATATTTTCCAAGACGCACAGGCGTAATAAAAACGTAAGAAAATACGCGAAGCACGTTGTAAAAAATAACTGAGAATTTAATAATAGGAAAAATTTATAACGAATTACAAACAATAACTAATACTATCAGTTTCGCGAAAAATAAATTTTTTTACTCTGGCACACTTAATTTGAGTGATGTGAATGAATTAATAAACCATGAGGAGTTGGATCTTCCTCAAATCCACAAATTGGAATATTCTGATATCCATATTTGTTATTTAGAACAGGCTATAATTACAATTTACCCAATACACGAAACTAAATGTAGACTATTTAACAGGGATAATGGGATGCCCAACTTATTCCAGTGTGAGAGCGCCTCAAAATAAGCGTTTTTTTTTTTATAATATTTTCCATTGTGGCCAGATCGAACGAAATAATAATTTTTGAATATTTAAATTGAAATGCCCAATTGCACTTTCCACACCACCCAGGAGGTATGCAAAACGGCGCGTTAACGAAGTTAGTTTTGGGTACTCGGTTCCCTTTTAGGCTATATCACCCATTAATAAATGTATTTACATAAAGCAACAAAACGATAACAATGCATTAATATATAACGAAAAAAAAACCAAACGATAAATCTATACATAAAACGAAGAAAAAACAAAACAATAACAATTCATGTAAAAAATATATAATAAATATCACAGTATAAAAAAATATTTACATAAGTATATACAATTGCCTACATTTAAATCCCAAATTCTAATTTTGCTTTAAAAAATTGCTTGCTAATTTTAAGGCCTCTGTATCCTACCTGTTTAAAAAATGTTGACTTTTTTATTTTCTATCGTAAGTTTAAGTTCGCTTATTTTAACCACTAAAAATAAAAAAAAATTTAAACCTATAGGTGTGAAACACATAAAATTTTATTCTTAAAATTAGGGACAGAAAGGTCTTTATTTAAAAATTTTGTTAAAAAATATATTCTTATTCTAATAAAAAGGACTATAACTATTTTTGGGTCACAATTATCACAACACAAAAAGGGCCTAACATCTTTCATTTTATTAAAAAGAATATCTCCTATTCCTATTTTATGACAATTACTGTCGAATTCTTCTAAAAATCTTTTTTCCAAAATTTTTACGAATGCAATAAAATCCTCAGGCGGCTTCTCTAAGTTGCATTTGTCTATTTGATTGTGATGCATGAAGATGAATTCGTTAGAAGGAATTTCATTTCCTAAATATGGTAAAAGCAGGGAACATGTGTGGAGTTTGAAAATTTTTAAATAAAAATAGCCGCAAAAGTAGCTAAACGCATTTTATTTTAAAAATTAATATCTAAACTACTATCTAATGAGATTGATCGAACGAGGGAGTGTTTAGGCCGTGGTAAACCTTGAAAATCCTGCCAAGAAAGGTCATTCAATAGTGAGTCACTACACACATTAAGTAGAATATTATTACTATGTTCCGAAATTACTGTAGCATCAGGTTCTAAAGTCAGCTCACAGTTTCCTTTTGTTACGACGTTTACGTAACGTAAGCCCCACGATTTCCTAAACAAACTAGAGAACATATAGGGCGTTACTCTAGTACCTCCTCTGCTTTGAATCTGCCAAAAAAACTGTTCTAAACTGTCCTGACATAGTCGTCTCGTCTTCAGATACGGAAAACATGAGTGTGGCAAAAATCGCCACAATCGTCCTAAACCTTTAACACCCACCCCTTTATAAAACTAAAATTATTGGACCCGAATAGTTTTTAAAATTTTTTCTGCCTCACTCTAACTCTAACTGTTCAGGGGAACCTACAAAAACTTTTTTAGTGGGTACAGCACCCTCAACGAAACTGCTATTTAAATTATCAAATAACACTAGTTTACAGTACATTTGTTGCCGAAGAAGTTTTAGCTGTTGCTGACTACATATAATATGCTATTTCCAAAAATATAATTTAAATATTTTTATCAGCTCTAGTTTCAGAGTTTCAGCTATGTAGGTATTACACAGAAAAAAACATGTATTTATTAAGAAAAATTTTATTAAGAAAAATAATTAATCATTAAGTTCTAAAAAACTTCGTTTTAAAGCTTTTCTTCGATGTGTAGACTTTGGAAAATGACGTAATAGAGACCAACAATAGTCAGACATCATATTTGTATCCCAGAAACCCTGATAGCCCTCTTCCATGTCGCGTAAGTCTTGATGCATACGCTCTCCCTGCTCTTCGCTCATATCTCCTAAATTTTCCGGAAACCTCTCTAGGTGACTATGGAGGAAGTGGAATTTTATACTCATATTGCATCCCATATTTTTTAATTGTAGCAGAAGGTCTTCTACGAGTTCAATATAATTTTCAGATTTTTTATTTCCGAGAAAATTCTGCATCACAGATACGAATGCTGTCCAAGCCTTTAGTTCTGACTCAGTCATAGAATTTTTAAATTGAGTATCTTTCGTAAGTTGTCTAATTTGGGGTCTTCAAAAATTCCGGCTTTAATCTTTTCCATAGTGAGCTGAGGAAATTTTTGGCAAATGTAAGTAAAGCAGTTCCCATCTTTATCTGGTGATTTTACAAACTGTTTCATGATGCCCAGTTTTATATGCAATGGTGGAAGGATAATTTTGTTACGAGCTACTAATGAATTGTGGACTATATTGTGCTTTCCAGGCTCCATTTTTTTTCTCAAGGGCCAGTTTTTTCTCACCCAATGCTCTTGTTTAGCTCTACTGCCCAAAGACATATAAAACAGGGAAACTTGGTATAACCACTTTGTTGACCGAGAAGAATGTTGAACATTTTTAAATCGACAAAAATTTGCCACTCATGGTCATTGTATTTTATTTTGTTCAAGACTAGCGAAATGTTACAATATTCCTCCTTTAACTTTGTACTGTGGGCAATAGGTACCCGTATTTATTTCCATTATGTGATAAAATACATTTAAAGCTACGTTTTGAGCTGTCAATGGATAAACGCCAGTCATTTGGTTCGTATCGCTTCAAGCCCATTTTTATCAACAAGTTTTTGATATCTCAACCAAAGGTAATGCCGTTTTCTTCAGAAAAATAACGCCGTAATTCTGCATCTCTTTCACGATAAAAACTTATTTTAGTATACGAGGATAGCAAGTTTTTTTCTTTTAGTCTTGATGCTAACAATTCTGAAGCTTGTTTAGAAAGATTTAAATCTCTTACAAGAGAATTCAACTCATTTTGGGAAAAGCTTTTTGGCTCATTAGACATACCTTCAAAATCAGCATCATTTTCTGATGAGCTTGGTCCTTCAATGTCTTGCTCTAATGGTTGAGATATATTTTTAGGCTCTGAAGAGTTAGGTGAGCGCTGCACTGGACGTTGAACACAACTAGTACCTGGGTATTGCCATTTAGCTCGATTTTTAGTGTTTAAGCCGTTTATGTTCATAGTACAAAAATAACAGTCTACGAGATGATTTCGTGGTTCTCGCCAAATAGTCGGTGTTCCAAATTTAAAGGCACTTCTTTTACCACTTTTCCATAATCTTAAATATTCCACGCAAGATTCACAAACACAATTGGGAGCCCAAGAATTCTTCTTTTTATCCTAGAGCACCCCAAAATACTCAAAAAAGGTATTTTTCGCCAACTCTGATATAACTTTTCTACAATTTATGAACACATATTCTCCGCATATGTAGCAAAAATGATCTGGTTTATTTAAACAACGTCTTCTTGAACTACTCATGACGCAAAAACTTGAGAAACTAATCTTAACACAGTAAAATACGCCTGTTTTCGATTAATTTATATGCTTAAATGATAAAAATCAAAAACAAAGTAGCTCGAGCTGCTCAAAAATTTTTGAGGGTAGATTTGACAAAACCAAGTAATAAGTGTACAATATCAATCGCAGAATTTGCGGCAACATACAAAAAGTTCAATACTGTAAACTAGTGTAATTTATTAAAAAACGAAACAAATTTCGCGGTATTAATAAAGCTCCTACTATTCGAGCTTAAGGATCTAGAGCAGTGGTTCCCAAACTTATTTTTTCTACTGCCCAATTTGAGAATAAATATTTTTTTAGCGCCCCCATTTTTTCACCTATTTAAAAACCAATATAACTTTAAATTAAATTAATTAATTATTGTGATCTATATATATATATTAACGGAGAATTCTTAACGAAACTTTTAATATAACCCGCAACTTGAAATATGAGCGCAGTAGGTAACATACAACGGCGCTTAGGTCTCTAGTTAACTCTTACGGGCTCCACCTGCCAATAAGAATGATTATTGAAACGCAACGTTATAGTATTAAAACAGAGAATCTTTTATTAAAAATAAAACTAAAATAATCGATCCTTATATAAAAACTTATGTGAAGGATGAATCTGATGCTGTTTAATACGTTTGTTAATATCAGGTTCCAATTTACTCAAGAACAGCCACAAGTCGCCACGTTCGGTAAGTTTGCGATTACATGAGGCAACTTTAGTTGCTAATTCTCGGGCGATTCTCTTTTGCTGTCGCCCATTACCTTCACACGAGCAACTTGTGTTGCGCAACTCTGCTCGAGTTTTTTTCTCATTCTCTTTCACTTTACTTTAACCCATTGTCTACTCTTTACTTTAACCCATTGTCGTTTCTTTTTCCTTGTAGGTATTTGGGCCACTCTATCACATATATTAATCAGCTCTGTCAATTAAGAAATACATTTTATTTATTAAAACAAAGATATATCACCCTTTTTACTATCGTCTGAATCAATAAGTATGGCTTCCTCCATACATTTCACAATATCTTTAATTAATTCGATTTTTTCCTCATACTCCATTTTCTAAAATATTTATATTATGTTATGAATATTTGTATACATACATATTTGCAAATTACTTACCAAAAGATGAATTTAAATTTTTTAAATATATTCAAAATATTAATTTCACAAAAATATACGCAAATGCAACTATGTACTACGAAAGAAAGAACACGAATGCCGAAAAACGTCGCAGCGAACTGCTACGAATAAGAACACAAAGCGAGTTGCTGAACACTGGAAACTCGGCGCGATTCCCCTCTCCTCGTCGCCCCCTCGCCTATAAACCAAGAGTTGCCGCAACAAAAGTTGCCTCGTGTGATAAGGCTCTAACAAGCAAACGATTTCTCTTTTTAGTAAGCAGTGTTGTCACACCTCTAAGTCTACATTCACACAAATATGACGATGGGAATGCTATCAAGAATCGTTGAACGATTGACCACAATCCAGGTATCGTTCGGTAAAGGTTTTCCAAATGTTGGCAGTAGGCAAACAATTCGTCGTTACTGCATGATACTGATAAATTCGGAAAATTGTGAAACTCACGTCTGCCCAGATTCTTTTTGTGTAGAAGCAGTTTGGCTGCGAAAGCAGAAACGACGTTTTTTGTTTTAATTAAATTTAGTTTATCGCCATGCAGTTGGAGACTCATGTCGTTGAACAATTTATACAGGTCTGTCATGTAAGCTATATCATTCTTTGATGTTATGAGCTTGTCTTGCAATTCTGTATCTTTAGTTTCCAAGAACTTTATAACAGAGTGAAACAGGTTGTAGAATCGAGTCAGACAATTGCCTCTTGATAGCCAACGAACTTCAGTATGAAACAACAAACGGTTGAAATCCTCGTCAATAGTAACACAAAACTGATGAAATAATCTATCTTTCAAAGAGCTGTTGCGGATTTTATTGACTGCTTTGATGACATATTGTAGTGATTGAAATAGTTTTTCACTTAAGTTTCTAATAAATAAATGTTGTCTATGAGTAACGCAATGTACACCAAGGACATCTGGAATTTTATTTTTTAAGTACGCTGTGAAGCCTTTATGGCACCCTTGTCATAGCCGGAGCGCCTTCCGTAGCAACTGAAATAATATTTTTCAAAGGAATCTCTTTCTCATCGCAAAACTTTTCCAATATATTGACTATGGTTTCGCCTTTTGTATCGGTCTCTAAATTTCTAGCAAATAATAGTTCTTCACATATTTTCTCATCTTTAATAAAACTCACGTAAGACAACAACAATGCTTCATTAGTTGTTAAAGTGGACTCATCGCGCTGAATTGAAAAGTGACTTAACCCCAGGTGATCGCACAATGATTTTTCAATGTTTTCAGCCATTTCATCAATTCGTCTTTTCACAGAATTATTACTCAAAGGAATTTTGCGGATAATATCTGCGGCCGGTTTATGAAGCACAGTAGTTATTACTTCATTTATTGCTGGCCATATTAACTCTTCTCCGATGTTACGTGGTTTGCCTTTTTGAGCAATTAACAAAGAGATATTGTACGAAGCACGAAGTCCGTCGTCATCTTACTTAGCAGCCGCCGAAAATAGTTTTTCTACACTTGGCTGAGTATAATGCTTCTTCTCTAGGTCTTGAAAATATGCTACATTCTTGTGTTTCTTATCTGGATGCATTTTATTCAAATGATCTTGCAGTCTTGAAGGCTTCATCCGATAATGTTTTTAGACATAGAAGACACAAAAGCGACGATGGGTTTGTGGGACTTTCAATGAATCTGAATTTAATATATTCCGCACAGTATTGCCGTCTCTTCATTTTACTTCCGACATTGTTTTGCTTTGAGAAATACGTTCAACTTCGCGAGTAGTGTAAAGGAGGCGTAAGTATTGCTCATCTATTGCGCGCAAAACCACAAATGAACAAGTAAGGAAGGGCTAAGTTCGGGTGTCACCGAACATTTTATACTCTCGCATGATAAAGTGATAATCGAGATTTCATTATCAGTCAATTACATATTTTTCAAATACCGTAATTTTGTAAAGTTTTATTCCGCTATCATCATTGATTCCTAATGTACATATATACATGTATTATACAGAGAAGGCATCAGATGGAATTCAAAATAGCGTTATATTGGAAGAAGGCGTGGTTGTGAACCGATTTCACCCATATTTCGTACATGTCATCAGGGTGTTAAGAAAATATTAT
The DNA here is from genome assembly GCF_016617805.1 of Bactrocera tryoni. Lineage (NCBI taxonomy): Eukaryota > Metazoa > Arthropoda > Insecta > Diptera > Tephritidae > Bactrocera > Bactrocera tryoni. The sequence continues at coordinate 2,947,759 of NW_024395824.1, forward strand.
ATACCGAATTTCATTGAAATCGGTAGAGTAGTTCCTGAGATATGGTTTTTGGTCCATAAGTGGGCGGCGCCACGCCCATTTTCAATTTTTAAAAAAAGGCTGGGTGCAGCTTCCTTCTGCAATTTCTTTCGTAAAATTTAGTGTTTCTGACGTTTTTTGTTAGTCCGTTAACGCACTTATAGTGATTTTCAACATAACCTTTGTATGGGAGGTGGGCGTGGTTATTACCCGATTTCTTCCATTTTTGAACTGTATATGGAAGTGCCTGAAGAAAACGACTCTGTAGAGCTTGGCTGACATAGCTATAGTGGTTTCCGAGATATGTACAAAAAACTTAGTAGGGGGCGGGGCCACGCCCACTTTTCCAAAAAAATTGCGTCCAAATATGCCCCTCCCTAATGCGATCCTTTGTGCCAAATTTCACTTTAATATCTTTTTTTATGGCTTAGTTATGGCACTTTATAAGATTTCGGTTTCCGCCATTTTGTGGGCGTGGCAGTGGGCCGATTTTGCCCATCTTCGAACTTAGCCTTCTTATGGAGCCAATGAATACGTGTACCAAGTTTCATCATGATATCTCAATGTTTACTCAAGTTACAGCTTGCACGGACGGACGGACAGACGGACGGACAGACAGACGGACGGAAGGACAGACAGACATCCGGATTTCGACTCTACTCGTCACCCTGATCACTTTGGTATATATAACCCTATATCTGACTCTTTTAGTTTTAGGACTTACAAACAACCGTTATGTGAACAAAACTATAATACTCTCCTTAGCAACATTGTTGCGAGAGTATAAAAATAAATATTACATTGTTTATATAGGAATGCTTAAGCAGCACCCACCGACAGGAATAAAACAAACATGCATTAACTCGTTTATCTCATTCGACGCTCAATCGTACACAACAAGTCCGAACAAGTACTCAATGAACCAGCCGATTGATACGGGAATGCACAATTTGAGTTATTTAACAAAAACTGTTAAAACATGATAGATATCTACGAGTACTAATAACTATTAAAATGCGAAAGTGTGTCTGTTGCCTTTTTATTTGTTTGTTTGTGTCTACTTTCATTATGAAACGGAGCGACCGATTGACATGATTTTCATTTTTTCTAAGTTCAATAAAATAGGACAGATATATGAACTACGCGGAGAGAAATATAGAACCGAGTTTGAGCAATCTGTTAATTCATATTAGTTGATGTTCACAAGTTGTTGTTGAGAGTCGAGAGCTCATGCAGTCGTTGTCTAAGAGGCCTCCTAGCTAAATAAAATTACAAATCACCCCCCAGGCCTCTACACAACGCCCCCATTTTCTTTCTGGGTCTTTTACCGCCCCCCTTGACACCTGCAGCGCCCTCAAGGGGGCGTTATCGCCCACTTTGGGAAAGACTGCTCTAGAGCTATATAGGGACAATATATCAGAAGCGACCGTATTACTCAATACTTGAGACGCGAATTTAACCTTCATTTTTTGGAAGGTGTTTGGATAAATATGAGCATCGGTTAATTTATGCGCACACCGATAACTCGACTTAGAATCGGTTTCATAAAAGTGAACAATATACGACCAACTTACCCGACAATTTTTAAAGAAACCCGTATCTTTTAATTAGTTACGACTATTTTTTATCAAGCTATCGTAAAAAAAATACACTTCCTTGCCATTAATATTAAAAAAGGCCGTGACGCTGACACACCTAACAACTTAGCGAAATTCTGAAAATTGGTGCCCTGGCCGCAAACAAAATGGGAAGGAATAAATCCTATATTTTCCAGTTGAGTAATGGCTTCAAGAATGTATTTCTTGAGGACATCCCCTTGCAGGAACCTTTTACGAAAACATAAACCAATGGGTGGGACCCAGGCTTTCCACCTATACTTTGCACCATTATAGTCATTGCAGTTGTTGCTAATCTAGAAGTGCGATTTTCATCGCCATAATCCTCAATACCTATCACCCTATCGAATTTCCTACCATACTGCAAATGACACTTCAGTGACATTTCATAACATGAAACCGACACGGACTTTTGTTCGAAAGTGACTCCCCTACTCCTAATCTCTAACGGTTTTCAACTGACAAAGTCAGTCAACCACCACGATACTCCCCGACGGCCAGTCTGCATGAGCAGGTTGGATTATATCTCCGGTCAGACCTCGTAGTCGAAACTACTACCAGTTGAGCTTCCTTACGGCTCTGGACTGGTGGCCAAAGGTTGGGCCCCATACACACATCACATACAAACACCAATCATACAAAAACTAATCCTAATTCCCAGCTAACCGTCTCCGCCGCTGAAATAATTCACGTGCAAACGACCCTAACTGTTCGGTATTCCGACTAGTGGAGATCACACCACTAACATCTAATCGTCCATCAGTCCAGCTAATCCCCATACCACCCAGATTCCTAATGTCAGAGTACGAGTACATCGAGCATTCTGCAATTAACATCGCCCCACAAAAACACCCCGACGTATCCGGTAGGTGCCTCTGATGCAAAAATGCAGTCAGAGGCCCATGCCCCGTAAGCAGACTGGGTTACCCTCAAGGAAACCAACGTCCCGAATGTACTCGTACGTCACTCGGCCGTTAGGACTATTATCTCAACGTTCTTGCCACCTACACCTAATCCTATCATCTAGGAGCCTCTTGCTCTTTAGATATTCCTCCCTCTCCACATCATCGTCGGAAATCCAGTCATTCCGTAGTAATGACACACTCAAGCCCCTTCTTAACCTAAATGCAACAGCACGCTGTATGGCAATCGGGTCAAAAGGGGGTGCACCTAACAAAACCTGCATAGCATCCGTTGAGACGGTGCGACATACAGGCAAACAAGCAAGCATCATACAACGCTGAATTGAGAGGAGTTTTTGAGACCCCCCGACAGTCGTGGATGCCTACCACCATACAAGCAATATGTGGCACAGGCCACAAACAAGCCATAATATATGGTGCAGAGAGCGCCACGTCCGAGACCCCAAGTGTTCCTCAAAATGCGGCGTATTTTGCCTACGGCTGCCTGCAGTCGCTCCTTCACATTTTACATTGCAAATATTTAAATAAACCCGTATTAACGTTACATTTATATATTTAAGAAACTTAATTTCAACATATTTTCTGTTTTTATTTAGTCACTTTTTGCACTACTTATAGTCTATTAAAATTACTTACCGTTCGAGATCCGTTCCCTCGTTAGGAAATCTAAATACGGTATTTCCCACGCTGCAACCCATAATGCACTTTTTCCATGTTGGTGTTTTAGGCATATGCTGTAAATTAATATGGGTTTTATATATAACTAGCTTTTACCCGCGACTTCGTCCGCATAAGTTTTTTCGTTTTCTCCCGGCTGTAAGTCCCCCTACAACAATGTCCCACTATCGTGTTCCGGTCCTCAACTTCACATCAAAATCTCTTCAAAAACAACCTAAGCACATAATGGATAGCTCCGAATGTTTTCTTAGTAAATATAAAAGTAAATAATGTAAATCGGCTTAAAATACTACTAACTATCTACCTGCCAACCCTCGATGTTAGACAGTGTGACTTCCGCAACATCGTCTGCGTAGGAAGTACTAACTTAATGTAAGTAGTGTAATAATGTAGGAAGCTAAAAATAAGAGGCCTTATTACTGTAGTACATTTTTGTAAACTATGTTCTTTGTTTTTCCCTCTCTGGCCAACACATGGAGATTATGTGGACTTGAAACACGTGAGCAAGCCACGTATAATTGTCCGTGAGAAAAACAACTCTTTTTTAAATTAATGCCGGCTACTTTTAATGTTTGCCCCTGAGCTTTATTTATCGTCATAGCGAATGCGATTTTTAGCGGAAACTGTAATCTCTTAAACTGGAATGGCAAATCTGTCGGAATTATGGGTATACGGTGGATTAAAACATTCTCTCCTTTTGCCATTCCAGTCATAATGATTGCTTTTACAATATTGCGACCGAGGTGTGTTACTTGCAACCGTGTGCCATTACACAGTATTGGTGCATCTAAATTCCGCATCAAAAGGACAGGAACACCTACTTTCAGCCTCAGTTTGTTTGAAGCTACTTCCGACAGTTCTAAAGAATTAAGAAATTCTACAGGGTATGATGTTACTTGTTTAGTATCCATTACAGTGCCTACAGAGAAAAACTCAACAATATCACCTCCTACGCGTGACATAATTTGCTCGTTTATCTGTCCCACCATTTCATTCGTCGGCGCTAAAATTGCTCTTTCACATAACCATTCTCTATTCCTCATATTAGTTAGCAGTTCGCTATGGACGAAGTTATTTAGATCATCTGTATTATGCACAACATTGCAGAATTCACGATCCAATGTAATCATGCCATTACCATCATGTCATACGATCTTCTCCAATTTTAAGAAGAACAGCAGCATATTGTCCAGATTGTACATCATTGTGTAGTTGCACTCTCATATTTGTAGACAGACTAAACGTTTTTACGTGTACCCATAACGTTGACGCTTTTAAACACACATTTATTTCATCTGCAGGGGTGCCTTTAGTGATAACCGACAAAGTCTGTCTAAAATCGCCCACTAAAAGTACCACCATCCGCCCCATGATATTTGAATTACTCTTGATGTCTTTCAAAGTCCGATCTAGAACTTCAATTGCTCTTTTATGAGACATGGTACACTCATCCCAAACTAATAATTTACATTGCTGCAACATACGTCCACGCTCGCTGTTTTTACTTATGTATATTACAGACTGGCATTTCTTCATGGGCTAAGTTTAATGGCAGTTTAAGCACCGAATGTGCCGTTCGACCACCATTGAGCAGAGTAGCAACTGCTACAACAATTCCTTTATCTTTTCGGATTTGGGCTAAAAGCAATTTTAAAAGAAAGGTATTTCCCGTGCCTCCAGGAGCATGCAAAAATAACAAACCCTCTTCGCCATCTTCGATTTTTTTGACAACATTGTCAAATACTAACCTTTGTTCTGGGTTCAAACGTGGAACAGACTCTGTTAATTATTGTTGTAAGGAAGCAGTATCGTAATCTAGTTCCCGTATTAAATCGCTACTGAATTCCTCGGTTCTCTGTGGTCATTCCATAATCTGATAAATCCTTTCCAGAGAAAATTTTAACCTGGTCTTCAATTTTTGTCAGACCCTCATTGTAAACTAAATTACTGTACGAGACATTGGGATTTCGCTCTTGTAATCTGTGCAATATATCGTCCGTCATATCATTTTTGTATTTATCCCACAATTGTTGAGGATTTGAAAGACCACATGTCGCTACTAATACAGCAAATAGCTCTCTCATCTTGCCTGCTGATGTACATTGAGCAGCTTCTTTTAGTGTCACATCCTAATGGTTATCATTCTCCAGTAATCCTCTTGCCTTACATACCTGTCGAAATGTAGAATAATCTTGTGTGTTATATTTTTTTAGATCATTGAAAGAGGTAGGTCCGCGCACATGGTGTAAAAGCATTCGTAGACAAAAACATGCGTAGACAAAAACATTCCATGTTACTAATATGAACTGTGTAAACTCGTCCTAAAGCATCTCCAGATTTGACGCCAGGTCAATCCTGAACAGAAGTACCTTGAATGCGGCGTTTCCAAGTTTTCCTACTTGCACCCCAAGTATAATACCTCGGCACCTCGCCATAAAGAAGAATTTTTGCAAACTCACATTTAAAATTTTTGATAAAATTGGTGAATAGGGGACTACCCAACTATTATCAACCGTAACGTCGCAACCATTTCGGAGCTTCACGGTTGCTGCTCGACCTCCGTCTGCTGGCGCTCTTCTACAATACTGCGGGTATCCGTGGTCGTTGTGAACGGTTTCTTTCACTAACTTGCGAGGAAATTTTTTTGTGCGTTTTTCGTCTTTCATGCAGGGGCTCTGTGGATTTTCGGGTCCGCATGGACGGTGAATCATATTTTTTACAATAATGTCATAGAGAGTCTGGTCAATGTTAGGATCCGGTATTCCAGCGCTGATTATGTTATCTATTTGATCGGGTCGTAACTTATCTTTTAACCACAATAATATATGTACATGTGGCAGTCAACGTTTCTGCCATTCGACATAAAACAGCGCGCTTCTCTGAACACTCGGCCTTTATTAATCACATCCATTAGTTTTTTAACTTTAAGTCTAAAAAGTCTTGCGACTACATCATGTCTATCTATTGCGCTTTGCCCCGGTGTCAACTCATTGACTATTTCGGGCCAGGCTGGGTTGCAAGTAAAGGTGACGAATAAGTCAGGACGACCATGTGTACGCACATAAACAAACGCGTCCTGAGTATATTCGTGTAAGTACCGCGGGATATTTACAAATAAAGACGGTAAAATGACCATGCGACCTAAGTTATTTGGATTTAAATTGGCGTCATTTGCCACAGCGTCTTGAAGATGGATGTAATTCTCTGCTCTTGGTTTAGTTTGATTTAATGATATGTACCGTAACCTCTCGCTTTCAACTTTAACGTACATGTCAACGTAAAAATTATTGGCCAGTTGCTTGCATCTTTGTAAAACGTTAAAGTTGTTTTCTCATATCATCATGTTGTAGGCGTAAAAATCCATGCATGAATCCTTTTTGTTATGCAAGGGAAGACCTGTTACAGGATTAATTTGAGGAACTTGAAAGTGGTGCCCCTCATGTCCCTTACTAAATATGATCGGATATTGCAACGCATCATACAATTTATGAGTATCCGGCACCCTGGTTAATGTGTCATCTCGGGCCTGTAAAACTACATATATCACGGGAAGTAAGTAAACTGTTCGCTTGTAACCATGCTTGCGACTTCATTTATTAACCGTGCATTATACCGCCTTTCATGTTTCCCACTTGGTGTGCGATCGAGGTGCATCACCAACCTATAATCATTTCCCAGCATTCTTTCTAGTGCTCTTTCGAAAGTATTATGGCGACTATGTTCATGCAACATTCTCTGGATTTTTAAAACAGAATCCCTTCCGATTCCTTGTATATTTTGACACCTGCGATCAGCTTCGTTTTCTTCATCGCCCATGAAATAAAGTTGCACAAACTTTGGTTGTTGATTATTTGCGGAAAGTAAGGAACCAATCCAGTGATACACCTGTCCTTGGATGGTAAAAGTAGGTGAAAATCCAGGCATTACGACCTTTTTATCTACACCAAATGACGTCATCTGAAAGCAAGAATTGTACTTTCTAATCCTGCTTTAAAACCGGCGCGATTCGTTACTGTCGTATAAAAGTAAAGATTGAAGAGGTTCCTCTGGCTCGCCAAGTAATGGAATTTTATCCTTTTCACCAGAACAGCACATACCTGGAGTTTCTTTTTTCACAATATCTGCATTTTTTTCCATTTTCTCAATGATAACCAATCGGTGATTAACATAGTCGATCAAAGTGTCATACTCAAAAGCGGCACCATTAAATGCCTTCCACGTACTCATTGAAAACGTACGTCTTCTTTCTGCGTGCCGTTCAGCATTTAAAATACGCCGTCTTTGTGAATCTTCGTCAGTTTCTGCCGCAATCAATTGCGCGTGACGTTCGGCATCTAAAACTCGACGTGTCTGAGTCTGTCCCACTGTCTCAGAAGCTCTTTGAGATGCGTGGCGTTCAACATCCAGGATCTGACGGGCCTGAGTCTGCGTAAATGTCTCAGAGGCCCTTTGAGATGCATGACGCTGAGAATCTCACATCTGACGCATCTGAGTCTGCTCTTCAGATTCTTTGCTTCTAGCAACTTTTGTAGTTCGAGCTCTGCTAGAACTACGACTTAGATTGGATTTATGTTTGCGTGGCATATCGAAAACAATAATTAAAGATTTTTTAAATCGGTAGTTTTAAAAACTACAACGTAAGACAATTTTTTGTAAAAACTTCGATAAGGAAAACGTTTTTACTTAAAACTTAAATATCAAAATCAATCAATAACGTATTGAACCTAAACAACTATGTTAAAAAAAATTGAACATCTTCGCAGACACATACTTAAAATGCATTGTGATGCAAAACAATAGCATTCAACAAACAATAACACAAGCATTACTAAGGATAAAATGTTTACATATGATGGTTCTTTGAATACATTTTAGCAACTGTTTGTAAATGTACTCACATTAAAATGAACCCAAGGTTACACAACATCTGCACTTGAAAACAATACCATACCATGTAGCATAAACAATATGCTACATACATATGAATTGAGAATTAACAAATGAAGCGACTGCAAAAATAAAGAATAATACGTATCTGAGTAAACCTAGAGATATGAATGATTGGTTAAGAAAATACTTACATCTAACAGCTACCTTAACTACCTAATAATAAAAATGTAACTGAGTACTATCTATCTCCTAACTAAATTTCATCAAAATCCGTTCAGCCGTTTAGGCATGATAGAGCAAAACTCCCAGCAAAAACCATAAAAAAATCACTAACTCAATTCAGTTTTCTGCCTACTGCCTACCCCCTAAGTACGATGACGTGATCATTTTGATCTTATATCCGTTTTTAGGTGACCATCTTTTACCATACTAAATTTAATCATAATCCGTTCAGCCGTTTAGACGTGAAAGAGCAAAAGTCCCAACAAAAACGACTAAAAATCACTAACTCAATTTAGTTATCTGTCGCCTGCCTACCCCCTAAGAACGATGGCGTGATTATTTATAGCCTATGACCATTTCTAGGTTATCATCTATCACCATACCAAATTTCATCAAAATCCGTTCAGCCGTTTAGGCGTGAAAGAGTAACAGAGTTACTTTCGCATTTATAATATTAATATGGATATGTACGCAAATTACTTTAAGGGTACTTACGTTTATATTTGCTGATTTATACTTGATATATTTAAAAAAACTCACAATTTTCACTTCTTTACTTTTCATTTAACACGTTTTACTAATTCTTTTTTCTTCGCAGAAACGATGGCCGTTACGAATTCCTCCATTCCAATATTATTTTGGCGGGATTACAATCCGGTCGTCTCTTTTCTTCCAATTGCGAAACGTCAAAACCTACCCAATCCAGTCAACTGTCAAAGTTCGGTAGGTGAGCGGTTCTCACATTTCCAGTAACAGGAGAATTAGGGATCTCTCTATCTCTGCTATTTAATGTATACCATTTAGCTCATAAGCATGGTAAAATTATTCTAGATCCTCAGATAGCAAAATGTAATATTTATCAAAGAGTTTCAAACTGCAAGAATATTTTCAGCAATTTTATTTATAAATCAGAAATGATAATCCAGCACAATGTGAAACAATTCACGAAAATAACGCTCCACTCTAAGTCCTAGAAAACGGTCACATTTTGACAAATTACACAGTAGGGTGGGTCGATTCCGGACTTTTTACGATTCGGGATTTCTAATAGTGCGGAAAAGTTGCCTTAGCACTTTCTGATTCCAATGCAACTTTTTGTTTTGAGATCGTATTGCATCTTCAACCCCAACTCCGGCCTTGAAATTTCGGAAATTCGCCTAAAATCGTGAAATTGTCTACCTAGCGCCTGAAATACGCATCTCATGGCAAAATGTATAAAGCAAAAGTTATTTTCCACGTCATTTGCTACCGAAATGGTATGTGATCATCGCCGTAGGACGAACCGTTCCCGAGATACGAGCGAAACTGCGGCGCGCCACAGCGCACGGTGAAAATCGGCTTGCGGCCACACTTCTTGACGTTGATTTCGCCGAGACCTATCACTCACATTCATTCACCTACGCCAAAGGACACGTTTGGATAGGTCTTCACACAAATATTATTTCAGTGCTATCACTTATATTCTCTCAACAGAACACAGAATTCAAAATGTCTGTATCTAAATTGAAAGAAATGTCCTGTGTTTGGCATATATCCGTACAATCTCTCTGAGCCCCAGTTACCTACTCACCAGAATCTTCTTTTGTGTTATCAGTTTGAAAGATTTCGTTTAGGGAGACTCCGAGGCGACAACTATGAACCTAGGAGTAAAGAGGTTACAGAAATATTTGCAAAAAAGGTTGAAAATACTTTCAAAAAGTCATCTATTCCGATAGTTTCACACACCAGAGTTGTACAAATGCTCACCATATACCGTAAGAAATATCTGACTCTTAAACAAATGTTTTTAAGGAACCCAATAGGTTTGAGCTCTAAAAGAGACGACTTTGTCTCTACTGCCGGAAAATTATTTGACATCGCTGCTTGTAAATGCATTTATTTTTCTTCTTGCACTTGTCCAAGGGAAAGGAAAGTTCCTGTCAATGAACAACCATTTCTCTTGGACCAGAGAACCAGAAGAACTGGTCGCATTATAAGTGTTGGTCAACCTGAAACAAAAAAGATTACAAAGAAAAATGAACGTAATGAAAAGCTTTCAAAACGTCATTCAACATCAACACTTACCAGAAAAGTATCAGTTAGAACACGTGACCATTCAGATCAGCCAGACTCTCATGCAGACGACAACAATGTAGGTGTGTCGCACATGGATTCTTCCAAAAACGATGCTGATGATGAATTTTCTCTTCCATCCTCTAAAACCAAACAAAACACACTGCTTTAGCTGCCCAACGGTTTGGAGTAAGTGATAGAGCACCGGCCTTGATTGTTTCATCTGCTTTTCTGGATGCCAAAAAAGCAGGTTTGATAACAGAGGATCAGGCTAGCTTTGTCACTGACAAATGCAAGATTAGTCGGGCAAAAAAAAGTGTTGGAGTTAAGCTCCAAAACACCGAAAGTATTGACTCTGTATATGGGCTGTATTTTGACGGCTGCAAAGACAATGCACTTACACAAGTCAGCGAAGGTGAAAAGTATTACCGCGACACTGTCAAAGAGGAACAAATTTCTCTTATAGCGGAACCTGGTTGTCATTACTTTGGCCACGTCACCTCTCCTTCCGGGTCAGCTGAGGATGAGACGCAAGCTATATGGCAACATTTACAGGACAATTCAGTTGATGTGGAACATTTAGAAGTTGTCGGTGCTGATGGCACCAACACGAACACAGGTTTGAAAGGTTGAATCATTCGGAAACTAGAAGAAAGAATAGGTAGGTCATTACAGTGGGTTGTTTGTCTTCTACATTTCAACGAACTTCCATTTCGTGCTCTTTTCGAACACATAGATGGTGTCTCAAAGAGTCCAAATACATTCTCTGGCGACATAGGTAAACTGCTCCCTGATTGTGAGAAGTTGCCTGTTGTCAAATTTGAAAGTTTTCCATCCTGCCAATTACCTTCTGAGGTTATTAATCCGACCCAACTTAGCACAGACCAAGCTTATCTCTATAAAATATCAGAAGCTGATATTTCCGGTCAATGTTCCTCAGATTTAGCGTCGATGCATCCAGGTAACATGTGCAAATCTTGCTGGCTCACCTGTGCAAATAGAATTCTGAGATTATACATTTCCACTGACAAACCAACAAAGGAAATAAAGATTTTGGTCAAGTACATACTTACAGTTTACTCACCTTTGTGGTTCTCAATAAGATTCAACAGTTCAATCAAAGATGGCTCGCGCCATCTCTATGCTGCAATTCAAAGGTCGAGATACTTACCTGCTAAACTGCGCAAGGTCGTCGATTCATCCATTCAACAGAATACTTTCTTTGGTCTTCCAGAAAACATTCTCCTTAGTGTGATGACTGACGAACGGATAGAAGTCAGAAAGTTGGCCCTTGACCGTTTTCTGGCAGCCAGAGAAGCAGAGTCTGACACTGTAAATGGAAGAGTTAGATGTAATAAAGTGCCAAAGTTGAATTTCAAAGCTAATAATTATTACGATATGATTAAATGGAAGACTATTACCTTGACTGTTCCACCAGTTCTCTGTTCAGTTTCTAACGAAGAACTCATAAAAGGGCTGTCGGGAGACACTGCAGAGGTATGGAAATTTAGTGAATTCCCCTCTCACACCGTGGCAGTCGAGAAAACCGCCAAACTGGTGACAGAGGCATCTTATTGGCCCCCAATCTCGTGATCGTTTTATACGCTTTACACTGAAATCTAGGCAACAAGTGCCAAAGTTTAGTACGAAATCTGATTTTATCTATAAATTTGACACAGATTCAGACTAAAACAAGCCTGACATATGGTTGGTTGGTTGGGTTGGGCTTGGGAGGAACCCGAAAAGCAGCCACCTCCACGCGGTGGGTTCTGGATGACCAATACAGGTTAGCTGAGAGCTGCAACAATTTTCACCTTGCGCTGTGGCGCGCCACCTTTTCGCTCGTATCTCGGGAACGGTCGTCCTACGGCCATGATCACATATACCATTTCGGTAGCAAATGACGTGACAAATAACGTTTGATTTATACATTTTGCCATGAGATGCGTATTTCAGGCGCTAGATAGACAATTTCACGATTTTAGACGAGTTTCCGAAATTTCAAGGCCGGAGTTGGGGTTGAAGATGCAATCCGATCTCAAAACAAAAAGTTGCATTGGAATCAGAAAGTACTAAGGCAACTTTTCCGCACTATTAGAAATCCCGAATCGAAAAAAGTCCGGAATCGACCCACCCTATTACACAGCCCGACAAAATTACAAAAAATTTTTGCTTCTTTGAATTTATCAACTGATTCTAGTTAATTTGGGCGCGCTGAATTCAAATTTGCAATCAGTTTGTCTCTATCAGCTCTAGTTTTCATGATATGACTTTTTTATATCCTCTACTTAACTTATGGCCTGAAAAAAAATTTCGCAAACAAATTTTGCATTAAAATTGTATCAACTGTTTCTAGTTAATTTGGGCGCGCTGAATTTAAATCTGTAATCAATTTGCCTCTATCAGCTCTAGTTTTCATGATATAGCTTTTTTATCGCACACAAACAGCACAGCGAAAAACTCGAAGTACTCCGTATTCTTCCCTCAAAATCAAGCTACAAGTTCAGTAACATACAAGATCTTTCAACGTTTTTAATTCCTGTCAAAGAAAATCCAGTGCAGTACACATTAATAATCATAATAGCATTTCTGACCTTCATAGCAACCATTTACGGTTTAGTTCACCTCTGCAAATATTGCCAAAATGTTAGAATAGTCAACAGACAAAGGCAAATCGATGGCTTATTTGAGATCGAAATGAACCGTCTACAACAACAGCAATTAGCAGCAAAGTAGCGAGGACGCTTTATCCTAAGAAAGGGGGAAGTTAGCTCCCCGAAGATAGCCTAAATAAATTTCGCACTTAATCTAAACAAACAGTAAAATTTCCGCATTCCATAACATCCATAACGAAAAACCGATAAGCATAATAAAACTTTCTTTGTTCTAGCAAGTAAGCAAACATTCGCATAAGTATAAATAACACTTAGATTGTAAAACGTAGACAGAAAGAAATTATGAATAAAACAGGCAGCACCAAATAAATATAATTCCTTTTACTCGCGACAAACAACAGTTTGTTAACTCGCGCACCGACCGATTGACTATTAGTGGTGGAAGCCGAAAATGCAGAGTTCGCTAAAGCAGAGCTTCTTGATTAAACTCTGTGTGAAACTCGGTAAATCTGCGCCATAGAATTTTGAATAATTTAATAACAGGCGACGAGTCATGGATTTTTGAGTATGAACCCGAAACAAAGAGGCAATCTACCGAGTGGCACACGCCGACGTCTTCTCTCCCAAAAAAGGGAAGAATGAAAACGATGTTCATTGTCTTTTTTGACATCAAAGGCATTGTCCGCCATGAATTTGTTTTTCTAGGACACACAGTCATCACCAAGTTTTACGTGGAAGCCCTCGAGAGACTCAAACAAAGGGTCGATAAGGCCCGACAAGACATCGCAGCCGATTGAATGTTGCACCACGTAAAGGCACCGGATCACACCGCCTTTCTAGTGAACATCTACTTAACCAAGGCCGGCATCCCAGCCGCCCTACAACCCAGATGTGGCCCCCGCACTTTTTTGTTTCCTTGCCTATAAGGCCGATGAAACGCAAGGATTTTGAGATGACAGAGGAGATTCAAGTAGCGTGGAAGGAATGCTGGCTGCATCGACGCAGAAGGAGCTTATTTTAAAAGTTTTTAAAGAATTGTAACTACTGATTCAATACATTTTTTAAACTTATTAAGTCTTATTACTTTCCGAACAAACCCTGTATCAAAAACTTGCGTATTAAGAACATTAGATCTAATTAAACTTACCGATGATCCGGTATCCACAAGAAATTTAAATGGTCGATTTTCAATTATCAGTTCTACTTTTGGTAATTATCTGAGGCTTCTAGCCGAAAATTCTCACTGTATTGGTTCAGGACATCCACAAGGTCGAATAGTAGACTGAGTTGAACTGTTCCCTCCAGTATATATTGGTCGTGCCTATATTGTTAAATCACACTGGTCTGCAAAGAAAAACAAACTTTCTCATTTATATAACTATTAGTCTAAACCCGTGGATCCGCTCGCTCTTTGTTGTCAAGGATATCATTTACCGTGATACAATATATTAGAATAGTTAAATTGGCAATCTATAATTTTTGTTGACATCGTAAATCACTTAAGGTGGAGCCTGCTTTAGAAGCTTAAAAAAATCACTTTTTTTGTTTAAGTCTCTTTAAAAATTATCAAATAATATGTATCCAAAGTTATAGGTAGGAATTCAAAATATTGTTGAAGCCAGAAGAGAAATAGTGACCGACATATAACTATGAGCATTTAAACAGAAAGCGAAAACTTTGACGCGTGATTTCTCGGTTGTTCATTTTTACGATTTTTCTTAATTGGCGGGCAAGATAAAAGAACTATGGAATTGAGGCAAAGTTTATTATCTTTGGCATTAAATTATCTTCTATTCAAAATAAAAAAAACTTGAAACAATTCAAGTTTAAACATATTTTTAAACACCATAAAGTAAATTTATCGCTGGCCATTATGTTCTATTTGAACCATTGCAGTACCGAGTAATATCTGCTTTCTACTTGGGTTGGGTGGGTCTTGGGTTGATGATATAGTGGACTGTATAGTTGTAGTGTAGGCTTGCCGATTTGTATTTGTGCTTTGGGTGGGTAATACGGTACTTGAAGCGTTTTCAGGGTTCGAACTAGTGACGTTTGGTATTTCCGGAGTTGATTCAGGTCGAAAGCTGGATTCTCTGTGTATCAGAGTATTGTGTTTTTTGTGACACTTACGTCACGAGAATTTACTCACACAGTTCTTGTAGCTATGTGAAATGGCCAAGCGGTTACAGCAATAACCATATTTTTTAACTGTACCGGTGTGGAATGGGGGTAATTTTGCTACTGATTGAAGTTTCCAACAGATTCGAGAGTTTTGTATTTGTGGGTTAAAAAACTGTCGAAATTTGACCACGTCAGTGTATCTGAATTATCTGCTAGGGTATATTCAAAGGTTTCGAGAGTTTGCTTAGGTAGTTTTGAACTACAAAGATATATTAATATCGGATCCCAGCTTTGTGTGTCAATCTCAAGATTGTTTAAATTGGTTGAAACGTTATTAACGGAACGTTGTAAGCTTTTTATAGCACAACCTGTTTCCTGAGCTACGTGGGGTAGGTTAAAAAGGGTCTTTAATTGGGTGTTTACCTGCAACCTCTTATTTTCGTATTGGCCGACTAAAGTTTTCCAGGCAAGTATGAAACCATCATTTGTTAAGGGTGCGTTTTGAATAACCTCTCTTGCTTCTCCTCGGGTCTTTTGAGTAAGGTGAAAGAGTCTTTCAACATTACTAATCCTTGGGTTACGGATATACATATCCCGAAAGGTGGGCCAAGTTGTGTAATCTCCGTAAAAGATATCGGTGTCGCATGGTGGAAGGTGAGCTGCAGAAGCAAAATCCATCATCGTGGCTTCTGAAGTCCTTTCCTTAATGGGTTGGGTTGACACCTGTGTTTTACGCGTATCTACATCTTCGTTGTGGAAGCTAAGCAAGAGAGGTACATTTGATAACTTTTTCGGTATTTTTCTTTCACTTTAAAGAAATCGATGGTTTCATGACTTTCGCGAGAAATTCTTCTGATCACGTCATATGAGCGCTTTGCTTTTTCATAGAGCAAATTTAGTTCGACCCTTTTAATTTTAAGTGTATAGACCGATTCATCTTCACTTTGGGTCTGAAGATGGTCTTCCACGAATTCAATTAAGTCCGTTGTCGTAATTTTGAAATCTTCCATTTCCATTTTTGGGTAAGAGATATTTAATCTTTGGGTTAAACGAGAAAAATAAGTCGCGTAGAGTTACGAAAATAAAACAAACTTTAAAAACTTTTCGTATAGCGTTTTATTTATTTTAAAAATTTCAAATTAATTTTCTTGTTTTTATCTCTTTGATGTTCGATGGTTAATATTTATATGAAATTATTGATTTTCCGATGAATCCTCGAAAAAAAATCGATAAATAAAATTTTGCAGGGTTTTGCACTTTTTCCTACTGGGTCACCGTTTTAATTTCCTACTGGGTATTTGTCTTTTGACGTGCTGTTCGCTAGCAATTTTCGTCACCAACAAATATAAGCGAATGGGTGCGCTATTCGTTTGTAGTTAAGTAATTGCGGGTGTATATTTATTTATAATATAATTTCAGTTTAGCGAGAAGAATGCAATAGCCGACGGCAAAATATATGCATATATTTTTTATTGCACTTCCTGTCTAGGGTAAGGATATGCAGGTATGTATGTACATATACATATATAATTAAATAGGGCAAATCAAACTTTTGTCAACCCAATAAAACAAATAAATTATGCTTAAGAACACAATTTGACAATTGGGTATTTTTTGACAAATATGATTTGCACTTTATATTAATATATAGCAAAAATATGGGTCGCACTTACAAATTTTTCCCGCTTTTGATTAAGTTTGGTTCGTTTTTGTTTTTAATTACTTGTTCGGTGTTTGTTGCTTCAGCGTATAGGGTTTTTGTTTGTTGGGTGCACTCTTTTGAAACCTTCAGGTTGGGTTCTGGCATTCCAACGTTGATGTTGTTGGTGAAATTCCCACGAAGACTTTTCTTTTAATTATCGCGGCTCGATAGGACCAAAAATGTCGGGGTATGTCGACGTATGGGGCCGATTGCGTTTAATTAAAAGATAATTTTTTTAAGTTCAAACGTTATAATTTTCGAGTTTAATTGTGTATTATAAATATATTTGTGTGTGTGTGTATTATCAATAAGGGTTAATTGTGCTACTCTATAGATACATGTGAATCTATGTTAATTTATTAAATTATTGTAACCTGCTGCTGCTTTATATCCTGTGTTGATATTTTTGGTTGAAATGATGATTGGAGGGTTTTTCCTGTTTGTTGTGTTTGTTCACTTGAATGTATCACCGTGTTCACTTGTGTTTAATTTTACTTAATTGTGTTCTGCATTTTCACTTGTTGTGTTCACTTATATATTGGCGAGATAATAAAGCCTTTTTGGTAAAAAGCGAGGGAAGATGTTTTCTTCGTTTCTCCTTTTTCGCCCGTTGCGTGAAGTTGAGGCGGTTGATACTCCTCTACATTACGCCTCTGTTACTTTTTGTAATTTGTGGGAGTAATGCAGAGGAGTATTTGTTTGGATTAAACATCCCGGCCACCTTGCAGAATCTGCGAAATAATTTTAGTATTAATAGGGTAATTGATTGAAGGTTTTGAAATGAAATGTAGTAATTATCAGAAGTATACTTAGGGTTAGATGGTGCCAGTCAGGGTCCAGCCAAATGCCGTATTCTGCGCCACCACTGTACCATTATCGGGTTTGAAGAGTCCACTTCTGATAATTTGAGGGTACATATCCGCTCCAATCTCCAACGTTAGCTCTTTGTTGCTGTGGAATTGAGGGTCAGCGAGGACTAAATGTTCAAAGCGCATATGCACATCGTCACTTAAGTCTCGCTCATATGGTTTTTTGGGTAACTTGTGTGTTATAACTGCGTTACATTCCAAACAAAACTTTGTATCATTATTTGAGCTAATTTTGATGCTACAAATACGATAAGTGTTGAGGTATGTAATTGGCAGTTTTAATTTTTTAACGATTTAGGCCCCTATATTTGTAATTTTTAGGGTAGGATTAAACGGATCTTCAGTGTGGGTAATAGGGTCTGCTTAGCCAGTAAGGATGGTAGTCGGGTCTCTATCGCAAGTGGATGTTTCTAAACAGTATTTGCATCGTTGGCCGGGTATAGCCTCGGATGTCCGTGTAGGGATGAGTGATGTTTCCCATGACAAATGGAACATCGCTTTTTGCTTGTGCAGCCTTCCGTCTTATGCGACCTGGCTAAGCAATTAACGCAGTAGTGGTGTTTTATTACTACTTCGTATTTCTTAGTTATGTTGTATTCCGAGTATGTAGCGCAAGTCAATAGACGGTGGTCTTTTTTACATATTCCGCAGGCGACATGACGATGTGACGTGGGTTTTCTGTGATGTGAGATCGTTTTTCGCGTTGTGCGATCATCACATTCCTTTTCCTCATGAATAGTGGGAAGGATCGACTTGACATCGTTTCGTCTTCCGAAATTGGCGTAATGCTACGGGTTGCGCTACGGGACGCTAATGGTCGAGCTCATACGACGAGGTTTGGGTGAGTTGGTGATTGTTGGGGCCATTTCACTAAAAAAAGAAGAGAAAACTTGTATGTTATTCTGTATTTAATATCACAATTTTTATGATGGGGCGGGTTATTGTGCCTTGAGCGGTTCGGATTTCAACCACTCGTGTTTTATTGTCTAAGCCGGGAAAGACCTTTTGGATTCGACCGAGCTTCCATTCGTTGGGTGAAACATTTCCATTTGTATCGTTTGTGTAGCTCCTTAAGGTACTCTTCCTTCCATCTCTTACAAATGTGCTGGTAGAGTATTTTTAGTTTCTGCCATCTGTTAACGATGCTTAAGTTTGCATCCTCTAAATTGGGTTCGGCAGGGGTTAACAATGGGCTACCTATAAGGAAGTGTCCTGGAGGTAGAGGTTCCAAGTTTGATGAGTCGTCGCTTATGGGGCTTATTGGCCGAGAGTTCAAACAACTTTCAATGCGGGTCAATAGGGTAGCAAATTCTACAAACGTGAATTTTTGTAATTTTGCGATCTTTTTTAGGTGAATTTTTAGACTTTTTACGCCTGCTTCCCATAATCCACCCATATGTGGAGCTCCTGGTGGGTTGAAGTGCCATGAGATATTTTGATGGCTATGGAGAGATGTGATTTGAGTTCGAAGTGTCTGTAATAATTCACGCCGATCTTTCATTAGCAACTGTGAAGCTCCTATAAAGTTTGTTCCGTTGTCGGAATAAAGATTGGCGGGGCATCCACTCCTCGAGAAGAAACGGGAGAATGCTGCTAGGAAGGCTTGCGTAGTGAGATCGCTAACGGGTTCGAGGTGTATTGCTTTAGTTGAGAAGCATACAAATACACATATATATCCTTTGGTGATTAGACATGCTCTCCCAGTGTAGTTTTTGATGTCATAGGGTCCAGCAAAGTCGATACCAGTGGCAGCAAACGGCCGGGTTAGGATGGTTCGTTCATTTGGAAGAGCTGCCATTATTTGGGTTTGTTGAGACTTGTTGTGTATGATGCACGTTTTGCATTGATGAATTATTGTTTTAATCAGCATCTTTGCTTTGGATATCCAGAATTCTGTCCTTAGGAGTCGGAGAACTAGCTGATTTCCGCCGTGTAACGTTACTAGATGGGTAAATTGAGTTAGTAATTTTGTTATACGACTATTATAGGGTAATAAGATAGGGTGGCGCTCATTATATAATAGCGCTGCGGAATTGGTTAATCTTCCGTCACTTCGCATAACTCCTTTAGGATCAATGAATGGATTTAATGTCAATAATGAACTTTTCTTATGTATTTGGATTTTACGGGTCAATGCATCATATTCTTCTCGGAAATGTGTTTTTTTGGTGTGAATAATTAACTTCATTCGGGTTGTTTTGAACTCTTCCGGGGTTATTTCGTGGTTTGAGTAATCAATTTCTCGCCTCATTGGTGAGGCATTTGCGCAAAACCTGAATAGGTAAGCGATAACGCGAATAGCTCTGGGGAATGAGGAAAACCTTTCGAGTATATCCTCTTGGGTGGTTATCGCAAACGTCTTAACGGGTTTGAATTCCACGGTAGTGTTGTATGTTTTCTCCGATGCTGGAAAATGCTCCTTTTCATGTTGTAGCCATTGGAGTCCATGCCACCAGAGGTTGCAATTCAATAGATCGGTGGGTGTACATCCTCGGCTTGCCAAGTCTGCGGGATTGTCTTGGCTTTCCACATGGCTCCAATATCCCACTTTCTCGGTGATTACAGCTACTCGATGAGAAACGAAAGTGGTCCATGAACAGGGTGGTTTGTTTAACCAAGCGAGAACTATGGTTTAGTCAGTCCAAAAATAATTTTTGTATTGGGTTAGGTGTAGTTGGGATAGGGTAGAGTTAACAAGGTTAGCTAGTAGAACCGCTCCGCAGAGTTCCAATCTGGGTAGGGATACGGTTTTAATGGGAGCAACTCTTGTTTTTGAGACTAAGAGAGTTGTCCATATTTTGTGTCCAACTGAAACTCTTATATAAAGTGTCGCGGCATATGCTTTTTCTGAAGCATCAGAGAAACCGTGGAATTCAATGGTGGCTGTTGGGTTGAAATGGGTCCATCTGGGTATTTCAATTTTGTTTATGTTGTCCTTTACGAAGCTGTTCCATCGATGAAGGATGAGGGGCTTCGGGCTTTCATCTTAGTCAGTTTTATCTAGCCATAATTGTTGCATAATTATTTTTGCCGTGATTACTATTGGACTAAGCCAACCGACTGGGTCGAACAATTTTGCTATGGCTGATAATCGTCTACATACATTTCCTGGCGAAGTATTTTGGCTGCTAATGGGTGGGTTTCTTCTATGTCATCAGCTATCTTCATGAGGATACGGATCGCAAGATACGGCGCACAATTTATGCCGAACGTGACTGTTTGCAATTCGTAGTCTTCTATTGTGTCTTCCGGGGACTTCCTAAATAATATCCTTTGGAACCGAGTGTGATTAGGGTCTACGAGTATTTGCCGGTACATTTTCTGAATATCCGCATTAAAAACGAATTGAAAGAGTCGCCAATTTGTGATCAGAATGACAAGGTCTTTCTGTAAAGTTGGCCCGATATGTAAGACGTCATTTAAGCTTTTGTTATTTGACGTGGGACAAAATGCATTAAATACCACACGCAATTTCGTGGTTATACGATCGGGTTTAATGACTGCGTGGTGTGGTAAGTAATATTGGGTCGCTTTAACAGAAGGGTCATACTCTATTTTCTTCATTTGTCCGAGTTCCAAATATTCCATAATTGCTTTGTCATATTCTGCCTTCACTTCTGGTTTTTTAAGTAAAGCTCGTTCATTTCTGAGGAATTGGGCCAACGCTTTATGTCTAGACTATCCGATATCAATATTGTCGGGTTCTTTGAAGGGTAGGGTTACTATATAGCGCCCATCTGGATTACGACGGGTAGTTTTTTGGAAAATTTCCTCACAAATTTGGTCCGATTTGGAAACTACGGATTCGTTTGGAATTGCCTCCACCTCCCAAAAACGTGTGAGTAGATTCTCAGGGTTCACTTTATTGTGAAATGAGACTATGGCGGAATTTTGGGAGGGTTGGGTTATGGGTCCGGACAATATCCATCCGAATTCTGTCTCTTGAGCTAAGAGTGAACCTAGTATGTTTCGCTTTACTCCATTGAGTAAAATACTTGGATAGATATCACTACCGATTAGTATATCCACGGGTCTGGGTTTGTGAAATTGGGTGTCGGCTAACGTGAATCCAAGATTTTTAAGACACTGCTTTGGATCTATGGGGTATGAGGGTAAATTATCAGTTAGGCTATTTAGTATAAACGCCTGAGCTGATAGCTTATAATTTGTGTTTAAGAGTGAGCAAAGCGTGATTTCACAAATACTCGTTGTTGTTGCTGAAACTGCATCGTTTAGTCCGGTCACTTGGGCTGATACAGAGTGGGTGGGTATATCCAAACTTCTCTGAAGTCTTCGAGATATAAATGTGGCTTCCGATCCTGAATCAATAAGAACTCTCGCGGAATATCGCTGGCCATTATGTTCTATTTGAACCATTGCAGTACCGAGTAATATCTGCTTCCTACTTGGGTTGGGTGGGTCTTGGGTTGATGATATAGTGGACTGTATAGTTGTAGTGTAGGCTTGCCGATTTGTATTTGTGCTTTGGGTGGGTAATACGGTACTTGAAGCGTTTTCAGGGTTCGACGCGGTATTTCCGGAGTTGATTCAGGTCGAAAGCTGGATTCTCTGTGTATCAGAGTATTGTGTTTTTTGTGACACTTACGACACGAGAATTTACTCACACAGTTCTTGTAGCTATGTGAAATGGCCAAGCGGTTACAGCAATAACCATATTTTTTAACTGTACCGGTGTGGAATGGGGGTAATTTTGCTACTGATTGAAGTTTCCAACAGATTCGAGAGTTTTGTATTTGTGGGTTAAAAAACTGTCGAAATTTGACCACGTCAGTGTATCTGAATTATCTGCTAGGGTATATTCAAAGGTTTCGAGAGTTTGCTTAGGTAGTTTTGAACTACAAAGATATATTAATATCGGATCCCAGCTTTGTGTGTCAATCTCAAGATTGTTTAAATTGGTTGAAACGTTATTAACGGAACGTTGTAAGCTTTTTATAGCACAACCTGTTTCCTGAGCTACGTGGGGTAGGTTACAAAGGGTCTTTAATTGGGTGTTTACCTGCAACCTCTTATTTTCGTATTGGCCGACTAAAGTTTTCCAGGCAAGTATGAAACCATCATTTGTTAAGGGTGCGTTTTGAATAACCTCTCTTGCTTCTCCTCGGGTCTTCTGAGTAAGGTGAAAGAGTCTTTCAACATTACTAATCCTTGGGTTACGGATATACAGGGCTGTAAACATATCCCGAAAGGTGGGCCAAGTTGTGTAATCTCCGTAAAAGATGTCGGTGTCGCATGGTGGAAGGTGAACTGCAGGAGCAAAATCCATCATCGTGGCTTCTGAAGTCCTTTCCTTAATGGGTTGGGTTGACACCTGTGTTTTACGCGTATCTACATCTTCGTTGATGGAAGCTAAGCAAGAGAGGTACATTTGATAACTTTTTCGGTATTTTTCTTTCACTTTAAAGAAATCGATGGTTTCATGACTTTCGCGAGAAATCCTTCTGATCACATCATATGAGCGCTTTGCTTTTTCATAGAGCGAATTTAGTTCGACCCTTTTAATTTTAAGTGTATAGACCGATTCATCTTCACTTTGGGTCTGAAGAGGGTCTTCCACGAATTCAATTAAATCCGTTGTCGTAATTTTGAAATCTTCCATTTCCATTTTTGGGTAAGAGATATTTAATCTTTGGGTTGAACGAGAAAAATAAGTCGCGTAGAGTTACGAAAATGTAATAAAACAAACTTTAAAAACTTTTCCTATAGTGTTTTATTTATTTTAAAAATTTCAAATTAATTTTCTTGTTTTTATCTCTTTGATGTTCGATGGTTAATATTTATATGAAATTATTGATTTTCCGATGAATCGTCGAAAAAAATCGATAAATAAAATTTTGCAGGGTTTTGCACTTTTTCCTACTGGGTCACCGTTTTAATTTCCTACTGGGTATTTGTCTTTTGACGTGCTGTTTGCTAGCAATTTTCGTCACCAACAAATATAAGCGAATGGGTGCGCTATTCGTTTGTAGTTAAGTAATTGCGGGTGTTTATTTATTTATAATATAATTTCAGTTTAACGAGAAGAATGCAATAGCCGACGGCAAATTATATGCATATATTTTATTATTGCACTTCTTCTCTAGGGTAAGGATATGCAGGTATGTATGTACATATATGTATATAATTAAATAGGGCAAATCAAATTTTTGTCAACCCAATAAAACAAATAAATTATGCTTAAGGACACAATTTGACAATTGGGTATTTTTTGACAAATATGATTTGCACTTTATATTAATACTAGCTGACCCGGCGAACTTCGCCCCGCCCAATTCTTATTTGAAATAGTTAAAACGCTTTTTGAACTCTGTCCAGCAAGAAGCGATATTAAAGGTTTCGACGGAGTGGGAAGAGGTGGCAGCAGATCTTTTCCTGATGCACAACACATGCCGGGTGTTTCATTGCGAAATTTTAATGCATGACAATATGGACATAGTTTATCCATTTTCCCGATAGCAATTTTTGAATGCGCAGAGTAATCAATATCTGCTTCATATTCGAACGCAAGACGAACAAATGTTGAACGTGTTAATGAGCGGCTGGTCCGCTGTCTCTGTCCATCTCGTAATCGTGCTGTAGCTATGTGTTGTTCACGCGCCGCTCTTGTTCTGGTAACAGTTTGTCGCAGACGTCTATCACGCTGTTCTTGGGATTCTTGTACACGACTCTCTGCTGTCCTGATTCTTTGAGCTGAGTTTCTTTCTGCGATTTGTTCCGCAGACTGCTGCAGTCTTTGAACTCTTTGGCGTTGTGCCGCTCTACTCCGTGCATTATTGAGGTTCGATTTTTTTGGTGGCATTTTATTGAAAATATTACTTCAAAGTTCAAAATAAGATTTATTACATAAAATGAAAAGCAAGCTAATAATACTTACTTTTATTTAATTCGTTTAAAGAGTTTTAAATAATAAAAAGAAAGCAAAGCGTGGCCGAGTCTGATAAATTTTAAACACAAATTTTACGTTTAATAAATGGTAAATTTTAAACACACGTTTTACGTTTAATAAATGGTAAATTTTAAACACACGTTTTACGTTTAATAAATTTTAGCTGAAATAAACGTTTGGACTTTTAATATAATAACATCTGCTTCTATAGCGCCATGTAGCCTAATACAGCGCACTTATTCAATTACCTTACAACGTCAGCCGTTAGTATCACAAATAAGTGTCAATAAATGTATCCTCATGTAGCGCCATCTACTGCAATAGCACATATAGCTCTAAATTTAACTCCAAATGTACTCCATACTTATGTTGTGCTTAAGATAAAACAGGAAAATAGTGTTTTACAGTTCATACTTAGGTTATGCTTAAGCACTGAAAATGGGAGGCTTAAGCAATGCTTAAATAACAGGTGATTTTTGTTTTGAATTTGCTTTGAATTTTCAGCGACATCTTTCGTAGCGTAGGGCAAGTGTCCGTTCGTTTGCACTCTTAACATAACAGCTTATACTTTTCCTTCAGTTCCCATAGGTGCTCCGACTCGCTAGTGATGAAATTTGGGGTTCTTTTGTTGTTTTCATCAATTTTTGATATATTTTTTTTTATATTGTCTGTTATAATTTAAATATTTCAAACATATTTTTATGAATGACATTTGTAAAACATATGTTGCCCATAACGCTGCCATATATCATAATAAAATTTTATAGAAATTGAGCATTGACTGTGAAACGCGAACGACCACTCAGTTTGCAACAATACTTAGCTAAGATTTTATTTAGGCACAACTTAAGTATGGACTGTGAAACCGGGCATTAGCCATTCAAAATTCTATACCTAAATGCAACTAAATGAAATTTTTTTTGCATTTAGGAAATACATGCAGAAATCAACTCTTCGATTTCCTAAATTCCTCTGAAATCTCCCAAATTCGAGGAAGATTTACTGGAAAAGAGTGGCAGCATTGCTTATTTGTCTGACCATACATATGTACATAACTTTATTTATTTCACGGATTGTATGTGATTTTTTCTTAAAATTAGAATATTGGAAGTCATAGATTCGTATGACTTTACCACAAATAATATAAACTTCAAACAACGCATTTTCATTTAATGTTTTTAGCAAGTGGCAGCTTTTGTTATGACAGCCTAATAGCGGGATTCTGTAACCAGTCTCTAGTCTCTATTTGAGACATTTTGAGGCAAAGTCTCAATTTGAGACTAGTTACTATTCACTAAACAGTCTCTAGCGTTAGTCTCAAAATATTGAGACCTCGGTAGTTAGCATGTCAAAAAACTAAAAAGAACTCTTTGTCTCACATTTTGAATATACTGAATAGAGATCATCATAGATATTAATCGATTGTCGTTTCTTTATATTTTGTAAGCAACCCAAACACGAAAAGGTTAAAAATAAATACAAATTTTACATAAATTTCGTAAATATTATGAAACAAAGTCAACATATATTTTTATTTTCATTGATAATTATGGTTTTTGACTATGTTATAGAAAATTTAATATTTGTTATCGACATATTTATTTTCATTCAAGTGTAAAAACATCTCTGAATAATGAAATGTAATAGATTTTGTGACTGTCACTTACAGAATAGCAATATCATCTCAAGTCTCAAAAATTGTCTCTAACTTAAAATCTCAAATTTAGAGACTTGAGACTGTCTCAAGTTACAGAATCGCACGGTAAATCCATGAAAATTTAGAAAGAAATGTAGCGCCATCTACTGTAACATACCGCACTTACTCAATACCAACTGGTGGATAGCTCTTTGCTAATAATAAACAAATAATTTGCAATAAATAAATAATGCGACTATAAGGAGAGTTATAAACTATCCTATCTTTCAAGTTGGACCAAACTGCACACAGTGTTAAAAATTTCATTAAAATCGGTTCAGTAGTTTAGGAGTCCATCGAAAACAAACAACGTGACACGTGATTTTTATATATTAAGATATAGAAAAAATATGGGTCGCACTTACAAATTTTTTCCGCTTTTGATTAAGTTTGGTTCGTTTTTGTTTTTAATTACTTGTTCGGTGTTTGTTGCTTCAGCGTATAGGGTTTTTGTTTGTTGGGTGCACTCTTTTGAAACCTTCAGGTTGGGTTGTAGAATTCCAACGATGATGTTGTTGTTAAAATTCCCACGAAGACTTTTTCTTTTAATTATCGCGGCTCGATAGGACCAAAAATGTCGGGGTATGTCGACGTATGGGGCCGATTGCGTTTAATTAAAAGATAATTATTTTAAGTTCAAACGTTATAATTTTCCAGTTTAATTGTGTATATATAAATATATTTGTGTGTGTGTGTATTATCAATAAGGGTTAATTGTGTTAAGCTGAAATCACACGATTGGTCAAATGTACCAATTTTTTGTCATTTATATGTACAGATCGTGTGACAGCCAGAAAATATTTGGCATAAGGCAAATTAACAAAATTTTTGTGCAGATAGACCGATAAAATACGGCTCTGTTGTACCAATCATGTGAACTGTTGTACAAATCAAGTAAATACAAAAAATGGACAAATGTACCGATAATTTTATCTGCCACTACATGACCAATCACAGTGACCAATCAATTCAAATAAAGCCAAAATTATGTTTTTTTTTTATTTTTATTATCCTATGAATACTTTACACCTGGCTGGAATTTCATTATTTACTGTTTGGCAACTCTATGATTATTAAACTAATAGCGGGATTCTGTAACCAGTCTCTAGTCTCTATGTGAGACATTTTGAGGCAAAGTCTCAATTTGAGACTAGTTACTATTCACTAAACAGTCTCTAGCGTTAGTCTCAAAATATTGAGACCTGGTAGTTAGCAGGTCACAAAACTAAAAAGAACTCTTGTCTGCCATTTTGAATATACTGAATAGAGATCATCATAGATATTAATCGATTGTCGTTTCTTTATATTTTGTAAGCAACTCAAACACGAAAAGGTTAAAAATAAATCAATTTTACATAAATTTTCGTAAATATTATGAAACAAAGTCAACATATATTTTTATTTTCATTGATAATTATGTTTTTGACTATGTTATAGAAAATTTAATATTTGTTATCGACATATTTATTTTCATTCAAGTTCAAAAACATCTCTGAATAATGAAATGTAATAGATTTTGTGACTGTCACTTACAGAATAGCAATATCATCTCAAGTCTCAAAAATTGTCTCTAACTTAAAATCTCAAATTTAGAGACTTGAGACTGTCTCAAGTTACAGAATCGCACGGTAATAATAATAAATAATTTTTAAACTTGGCAGCACTGATATCTGCAAAAACAATTGATGCACCACTGCTCTTTATTCCATTTGTCCGTTATTAAACAAGTCACTACATCTATTGGTGAGTATAAATATTTATGATATGTTTATATATATTTATTTATTTACATTTTATATATTAATATTGTTCTTTTATTTTTCAGAATATGGATACAGATGAAGATGAAATCTTTGATAATTTGACTACAGCAATATGCGAAAATATATCCAATATGTCTGCAGAACCAACACCAACGCCAGATAAAAAGAGAAAGCGTTTTCAAGTTACAACGGCATGGTCCTCGGAAGATGTTTTTAATTTAATAGAAATAATAGAAAAACATCCTTGTCTGTGGGAATATTCTTCATCAGACTATAAAAACCGACAGAAGAGAGAGAACGCATGGAGAGAAGTTGCAGCGAACTGTCATGGCCGTAGCGTTGATGAGTACAAAGCCAAGTGGGCGAATGTGAAAACAGCGTACAATAATACAAAAAACAAATTACAGGCAAAGTCTGGTCAGAGTGCGTCAAGTTCACAACCTCATTGGCAATTTTGGACTGCAGTTTTATCATAACCACGACAAAAAAAAAACGACTTCATCTGTTTCAAATATAAGCCCTGATAGTGAAAGTTTACCAAACACGCATTTTCAATCCATCAACATGCAATCCAACGCATCAACATCATCGCCAGCTGATGCAGCAACCAATTCGCCAGAAGATATTTTAAAACGCGCAACAGATTTGTTGTATGCAGAAAAAGAAGACAAGTGGTATTCCTTCGGCATGTACACAGCGTCGCAAATGCGTGAAATGAAGGCAAAAAATGAGAAAGCAGCAAAAAAACTTGAAATTAATATTATGAAGTGCACTATAGATGCGCTTTCAGAATTAAATGATGATTGATATTTCATTGAATTGTTTTTTCTTCTATATTAATAAAGTTACATACATATTTAAATCATTAATTTTATTTAACATAAACATCTATGTATATTGAAATGGTATTTCTCCAGCGGCTGTCATAAAATATTGTTCGAACTCCTCACGAATTTCTTTGGCTTCATTGGTTATGTATGTCGTTGGACGTTCCTCTGCTCCTTGTTGCTCAGGAACTGAATTGTCTTGTTGATCATTCCTATCTGTAGTTAAACCTTCCAAATAACTGGCATTTTTTTTTATTAAAAAATTATGCAAGGCACAGCAGGCCAGTGTTATTTGGGTCGTTTTATGCTCATTCAGTTGAATTGCATTTTCGACAACGCGCCTAGCACGTGACAATCGGTAATTGAATATGCGTTGACCGGCAGTTAAATTTTTACCAGGGTATGGTTTTAAAATGTGCTTTTGCATGCGGAATGCATCATCCGCCACTAACAAGTATGGACAATCACGGTCACGATTTAGCAATGGTTGTGGTAAAGGCAATCTCAGTGTGTTATTGTCCAAAGCTTTCTGAAATGTGGACTTTCCAAAAACGCCGCCGTCCGAAACTCTGCCATTGCACCCGACATCAATATATATAAATCGGTAGTCCGCATCCGCAATAGCCATAAGTACAATACTATTAGTACCTTTATAATTATAAAAGGTACTTCCAGACCGCGGCGGAGCCTTCATCACAATGTGTTTCCCGTCAACTGCGCCTATACAATGGGGAAAATTCCATTTATCACTAAATTTTTGGGCAATGTCAATCCACATCTGTTCGTTATTTGGAACCTTGCAAATATGTAATGTGACATTAATTTATATTTTTGATGTCATTATGTATAGCTACCTGTAAATATTCATTTTTCAAAGCTTTGTAAATTGCATCGCAAACCTCCGGCACAAATATAGATATGGTATTCGGCGCAATGCGAAAGTCAACAGATAAACTTTTGAAGCTGTCTCCAGAGGCAAGGAAGCGAAGTGTAACCGCCAAACGTTCATTTGCTGGTATTGCTTTGCGCATATTGGTGTCACTTTTTTATGTTTGGGGAGACTAATTCAAGAATATAATTAAAAGTGGCTTCGTTCATGCGAAGATAATTTTTAAACAAATATTTTTGATTATTCACTTCACGAAACTCGCGCAGAGTTTTTGCATACGCCCCGTCAGTATTTCTCCTCTGAAGCCAATCTAGCACCCAAACACTTCGCTTCTTCAATTTCGGTTTTTCTTTTATTTGTTTCTTTTTATTAATTAAGTGTACACAAATACACATAATTGCCACTATTTTCTTTTTCTTGATGAAGAAATCATTATATTTAAAAATTATAAAATTACGTTCAAATATATGTAATTATGTATTCAAAGCTTATCAGCTATCTACTTTATTTAAGATGACAAGCCCAACCATGTGACAGGGTTGCACAAATATTTGTCATATTATTGAAGTGTACAAATCAGTACAGAAAAATTCTGGCTCAAGTACGCCAATCGTGTGAACACTGAAAATTGTATCGGTACACAAAATTTATTTTGTACAAATTTGTACAGAAAAATTTTGTCAAAAATCGGTACATTTGACCAATCGTGTGATCTCAGCTTTACTCTATAGATACATGTAAATCTATGTTAATTTATTAAATTATTGTAACCTGCTGCTGCTTTATATCCTGTGTTGATATTTTTGGTTGAAATGATGATTGGAGGGTTTTTCCTGTTTGTTGTGTTTGTTCACTTGAATGTATCACTGTGTTCACTTGTGTTTAATTTTACTTAATTGTGTTCTGCGTTTTCACTTGTTGTGTTCACTTCTATATTGGCGGGATAATAAAGCCTTTTTGGTAAAAAGCGCGGGAAGATGTTTTCTTCGTTTCTCCTTTTTCGCCCGTTGCGTGAAGTTGAGGCGGTTGATACTCCTCTACATTACGCCTCTATTACTTTTTGTAATTTGTGGGGTTAATGCAGAGGAGTATTTGTTTGGATTAAACAATTGGTTATATCTAGGGATGGCAAATTTTTTTTTATTCGATTAAATATCCAAATGGTTAATTGCAAGATATAAAATAATAATTGCAATTAATTGCAATTAATGTAAAAAATCGATTAATCGATTAATTTCAATGTTTTCAATTATTACTAAATTGCATAAAGACCACCACCATGTTTCAGCGCCGAATCTTGTATTATAATGCTCTATCACAGAGTCCCAGACATATCCTAAAAGAGAAAGTGACCTATATTTGAAGTGAAGTAACAACAATCTTAAAGTAAAAGAATTGCTTCTTGCTTGAAAGGCTATGTTTTGCAACTTTGCGTAAAACTAAAACCAATAAAATATATGTAGGAGACTATATTCTTATTTCAGACATTCAAAGTGTTTTGGTATATACACAAAAACAACAAGTAAGGAAGGGCTAAGTTCGGGAGTAACCGAACATTTTATACTCTCGCATGATAAAGTGATAATCGAGATTTCATTATCCGCCATTTACATATTTTTCAAATACCGTATTTGTGTAAAGTTTTATACCGGTATCATCATTGGTTCCTAATGTATATATTATGCAGAGGAGGCATCAGTTGGAATTCAAAATAGCGTTATATTGGAAGAAGGCGTGGTTGAGAACCGATTTCACCCATATTTCGTATATGTCATCAGGGTGTTGAGAAAATATTATATACCGAATTTCATTGAAATTGGTATAGTAGTTCCTGAGATATGGTTTTTGGTCCATAAGTGGACGACGCCACGCCCATTTTCAATTTTTAAAAAAGGCCTGGGTGCAGCTTTCTTCTGCCATTTCTTCCGTAAAATTTAGTGTTTCTGACGTTTTTTGTTAGTCCGTTAACGCACTTTTAGTGATTTTCAACATAACCTTTGTATGGGAGGTGGGCGTGGTTATTATCCAATTTCTTCCATTATTGAACTGTATATGGAAATGCCTGAAGGAAACGACTCTATAGAGTTTGGTTGACATAGCTATAGTAGTTTCGGAGATATGTACAAAAAACCTAGTAGGGGGCGGGGCCACGCCCACTTTTCCAAAAAAATTACGTCCAAATGTGCCCCTCCCTAATGCGATCCTTTGTGCCAAACTTCAATTTAATATCTTTATTTATGGCTTAGTTATGACACTTAATAGGTTTTCGGTTTTCGCCATTTTGTGGGCGTGGCAGTAGATCGAATTTGCCTATCTTTGAACTTAGCCTTCTTATGAAGCCAAGAAATACGTGTACCAAGTTTCATCATGATATCCCTATTTTTACTCAAGTTACAGCTTGCACGGAGGGACGGACGGACAGACGGACGGACGGACAGACGGACGGACGGACAGACGGACGGACGGACAGACGGACGGACGGACAGACAGACATCCGGATTTCGACTCTACTCGTCACCTTGATCACTTTGATATATATAACCCTATATCTGACTCTTTTAGTTTTAGGACTTACAAACAACCGTTATGTCTAATACTCTCCTTTGTTGCGAGAGTATAAAAACGGAATTAAAATATCGTATTAAAAAATCATTTGTCTTAGCATAAATGAAAATATATTCATTGAAGTCAAGAAAATTTATTCTCTGTTCAACCAAGTTTGAAGAAAAAGCAATTTCGATAAACGTTTTGTTGTCAAACGATAGCGTTTTTCGGTCGGAGTTGCACCCACCTTTGAGAAAAGCCGCTCAGCTGGTACTGAGGTACCAAGTAGATGACAATACTTTTTTGAAAGTCTGTACAGTTTTGGGTAAACGGTTTTTATTTCTTCCCAAGAATCTATAGTGTTTCGACAGTTCTAATACCTGACAATTCAAATAGAAGCTCAATTCATCTTGTGGAGATGTAAAATCGTTGTCCTTCCTCCTTCTTTTGTGCACTAGAGTTTTGTGAGGAGCCCAGAGGTCAAACTCATTCTCTACCGGTTCGCCTGACGACTCGTTGCCCGTTTCCATAGTATCATCTGTAACTGTACGTAAACACTTTATAACTGGGGACAACGCTAATGGGTCTTTGAAATTATTTTTTTTGAATCTCGGATCGAGTAATGTTGATGCAGCTAGCAAAAAGGAATGTTCGATGTAGCCAAATCTACGATCAAACTGATTTAACACGACATCTTTTAGTTTTTCAGCGACTGGCTGTTTAGCTGTTATTCTCACTCTTTGTTCCCGACCACAGTGAACTAATGGAATCCTTTGACTTAACGTTGCTCGTTGTTCACCACTTAGTTGTACAGTCATTGCCTCTAATGGTCTCAATATACTAAGTATTTCCATGATATCATCTTTTTCCTTAGATGTTATCATTACCGGTGCCTCAGAATAGTTGAGAGTATTTGGTTAATACATGAACATAGTTTAATGAACCGTTCGAGCATGTATTAGGTCGAATTCCAACGTGTTTTCATGTCCAAAATTGGCTTTAGCATTTTGTCTTCAGCTACTCCGGCAGCAGCTTGCATATTTCGAAGATCATCAATAGCTTTAACACTTCTTTTTAGCCACTTAACTATTTCTTTGCATTTTAGAACAACTGCATTTACTTCAGGATTGTTCAGTGAGTTTTCACATACCAAATTTAGGGTGTGTGCAAAACAAGGAATATGGCGCTTTTTGCCAAATGAATCGTGTACTGCTTTTACGATGTTTGCACCATTGTCGGTCACTACAGCCATTACTTTTTTTTTCGTCAATAAAAAAGTTAATTAACTGTTGCTTCATGAAACTTAAGAAGCTTTTACCTTTTAAAAAATAAATGAACAAAAAGAGTCATTAATTATCAATTTGTTTTGTAAT
This sequence comes from Bactrocera tryoni, assembly GCF_016617805.1. Lineage (NCBI taxonomy): Eukaryota > Metazoa > Arthropoda > Insecta > Diptera > Tephritidae > Bactrocera > Bactrocera tryoni. The sequence goes on from NW_024395824.1 coordinate 2,981,464, forward strand.
GTATTTTAATATACCTTCAACAAAGTCAAAAGGTAGATTATCCTTGATAACTATTTCCACTATTCCATGCTGTAGCTTTTGGTTCTTTGATCCATGAAGCGAAAGGTTTTCAATATTTTGGAAGACTTTAGAAATGAGGGGTTGAGGATTTTTACTGCTACAGCTGGGTAGCTCTATCATGCTGCTTTCATTCGGTTTCTTGCTGCTGAAGCTTGGCCCCACACTCAAAGGGCTTTCATTAATTGGTTTGCTGCTGCAACTCGGCATTTCAATCATAGTGTCAGTGTCTTCACTTAGGGAAACATTGTCTTTACTCCTAGATTGCAGAGTCTAATTTGTACACATATATGTATTTATATATAACTAGAAGAAATTTAAAATGTAATACCGATTGCTCCGACTTATCACCAATTTGCAAGCTACAGTTGCATGCTTTAATTTTAATTGCTGCAACATATTTAATGTGTTATTAGACAATTTTTAATTTTTGCAGCAAAGTTGACATTTAACGTAGTTATTGCTTAATTTATTAAAAAATTTCCACACTTCGCTTTTAACTGACGCCATTGCTCTTCAAACAACTGAACGTAAAATGCGTTTGACTTAACTGTAAATGCAGTGTTACCAGACATTCATTTGTTGATATTAAACTACGTTGACATATTAGAATTTAACTATGTTTACACCGTTTCCAGTCATTAATGACTGATGCGACCAATTTCGACCCTTGTACGCTAACTTAGATGAACATAAAATGTATTAACTTTCAAAATGCTGATTGCGATTATATTGCAATTACTCGAGTACTAGTCGATTAATTAGAAAAGGTGTTTTGATGCAATTAAATCGTAAATTGAATGAAAATAATCGATTAATTTAATCAAATGATTAATCGTTGCCATCCCTAGTTATATCAATAACAGCATTAGAATTTGTTTGGTTTGCAGACATAAGTTGTTGTACCTGATTACTGCCTTTAGTTATGATGGCAAATGAGGGTTTTCCAGATTTCTGACTTACATTAGTAACTTCCTTCTGAGGAGCAGTAGAAGCGGTTGTACTTATGCGTTTTGGTTTTTGATAATGCTCTTTATTTTTTTCAGTCGTGTTTCTAATTTTTTGAAGTTGTTTTGCCACTTCACATTCCCTATAGTTCGCAGGGTGACTTTGATTGCAGTTACAACATTTTGGCGGTAGATCAACAGGTTTTGTGCAGTTTAGAGTTGAATGATTTTCGGGGCACATTACACACCTTGGTGGTTTACAACAGTAATTTCTGGTGTGACCGAATGCTTGACAGGACTTACACTGCGGTACAAGATTCGATGGCTTTATGGGCTCGAGTTTGACGACAGAATTTAAAATATGCTCAATTTCGTAGATTTTTGATTCGAAGCAAACAATAAACATATTTAATGGATTTTTTGTTTTATATTGAAATTGATTTATGACTTTCGAAACTTTAAAACCCTGCTTCTGAAGATCTGCGACAGTGCTTTCAGGCTCACATTTGTGATGAAGGTCTTTTACCATTACGAGTATATCACGCGATTGATTGTCCTCGTACGAGAACCAAGAAATTTGCGATTCGTTTAATTTCCTTGTTAGTATTCTGTAGTCTGAACGATTTGAAACGTTTATTTTACATGAGCTTGGGCCAGTGAGCTTGAGTGTGTAAGTATTTTGAACTTCTGCTTTTATCAAGGAACGCATCAAAGGTTGATTAAAATTCTCTGATATAATAATTGGCGGAGGGCGATGACTTAATTTTGTAGCTTTTTTACATTCTGCTGTGTTTTCCGGACTCGGGGACTTCAGCATTACATCCGGTGAAGAATCTGCTTTGCGTTTTTTGCTTTCCCTCTTTTCTTTCTTTTTTAATACCCAATTTATTTCATTTTCCAGCTCTTATTCGTCTGTTTCTGCTACAAAGGTCGATTTTGATGGAGAAGAAGACGTTTCGTTGGCATATTTGTTTAGTGATTTCCTCAAGTTTTCATTTTGGAGCTTAAGTGCCGCAATTTCATTTTTCAATTCCTTACTTAATATCTCCATAATCGTAAGGCGTTCGAGCCGCATACCTATTTGGTTACATTGTGTACCCCCACCGGGAGGCGGAGTTTGTATGTCCATCACGATCTTATTGAATTGTGGTTACGTTAAGTAAAAGAAACTGCCTTACCAACTGCTTTACCGACTGCACTTGCAGATAATATAGTGTCCCTGGCCACCTAGAACTCTGCGCAGACAGCAGGTTTGCCGTGTGACAGAAACAGCTGATACCCACTTTAGATGTTCGGAGGAGAACCTTTGCGCGAAAATTAATTTAGTGTTTTTTAATTTGGTGTTATTTTTTGTTATTGTTTAAAATTTCCAAATGTTTATGTGATAAATTGGTTGTGGTTTTTAGATACTAATGTAAATAATTTCAATTAAATTGATGAGTGACGTGGTGTCAGCAATATAAGGACCTCCGGTGAATCTGCCTGCGAATTTCCACAGCCTGGATTGCAGGTAAATTAAAAAAAATTTGAGGAACAAACTTATTTGTTGATCGCACACTTTGACACACACACAAAAGCAGATGAAATCGGAAACCCCGCTCACTCCCGATGTGAAAATTGTACGATGGGCATGGTGAAATCACATATTTCGGGACCCGACCCACCGATTTCGACTTATTACTTGTACTTGTTTGTGCTCATATTCCTATGCCAAAGTGTGCAAATGGACGAAGTCGGACCACAACCAAGCCTACTTCCTATGTAATACAATTTTTAATTCTATTTGATTCCTTCACTTTCCGGTATTCAAATTAGGAAGCAACTGATATAACGGGTTAAAATTTTGTTGTAATAAATCCTTTCAATTATCCCACCCTATAATCAAAAACTGTTCAATCCAAATAAAATTGTTCCAGGGCCTAGGCACCGAATTTATGAACCCCAGTTTCTATAGTTGTCTCTTGACAGAAAATAATAATCAATGTGAGAGATATAAAATTAAAATTCAAACAGAACATTTTCGTGACAATACGAGGTATGACAACTAAGTAATGAGACTGATTCCATAAAAACCGTATATTTGAAAATTATTCTACAACTCTACCATCCCCTTTAAAGTAGTCCCCTTGGGCAACTATACAGCGATTTCAGCGCGTTTTCCATGCTTCATAACATTTCTGGAACGCTTCGACTTTGTTTTTGGAAGCAGAACAAAGTCACAGGGTGACATGTCGGGCGAATAAGGCGGCTGTTGCAACTGTCAAAACCCAATACTGGGACACGCTGAGGGCGTTGTAGCACGGCACGTTGTCGTGATTAGGATCCAGTTACGAGCGTTGTCTGGGCGCACCCTGTTGACTCGTTTTCGCATCCTTTCGAGTACTTGGCAACAGTAGACTTGATTCACAGTTTTTCCCGGTAGAACGAATTTTTTGTGGACGATTCCACGGCTATCAAAAACGGCAATAATCATCGTTTTCACCTTCGACTTGCTCATGCGAGCTTTTTTCGGGCGGGGGACGCGCGGAGACAACCATTGTGAGCTTTGGGCACGACTAAGAGCACAATCAATATACACTCTTACAATTTTAGCGTACGTTTCCTAGGCTGTTTCGCCCAATCTGGCGCGAAATTTTATCGCGACGCGTTGCTCTTGATTTCGTTTTTCCATTTTCGTGACGAGCACTACAAACACACGTCTACTCAACTTGACGCAGCAGGCGAAATAAACAAGCTAGAGCGATGGTACATATATCAATGGATAGGGGAGGGATGCCGGAATAAGAGAAAGGGAATTTCAACGTCACAGGTTTACCACAAGCGCGGCAATAAAATCGGCCTCATTACTTAATTGTTAAACCTCGTACATGTTATGTGTATCAGAAATGGATTTAATCAACCTCATCACTTTTCTGAACCCCATATACCTAATATAAAGATTTTGAACTTCCAGGTGACTTTATGTCAGATAAGTCAGCCAATATTTGAGTTATCTCAATAAAAATTACAGAGCATGTGTTGCTCATAATTCGACATATTTAATTGTTGCAATACCGTTTCTAAAAATGTCTGCAGTTTGCATTGCTTTTTATCCCTCTCAGTTGTCGTTTAAATATAGTCAATGGTCTTTCCGAAATATTAGATTCAGGATCTTCCGGTGGGGAATGAATATGGCTGTAGCGATATTAGAGGAAGTACTATCAAAATATCAGTGTTTAAGTATTTATTCAAGTTGTGGAGCCATTGTAGAGGTCTGTGATCAATATTCACGATAAATTTTCACCCATATAAATACGGGCGAAAATATTTCCTTGTTGTTTGTTGTGGAATAATGTAACTCATGTTCATTACGAGTATGGCTTGGAAAGCAACCATGATGACCTACGTTTGATGCGTCGGTGGTTAGAGTAAACTTTCTTTCATTGTCCGGGTATGCTTAAATTGGTTCTTAGCGTTTTTTATTCTTTATTAATTACAATAGCACTAAATTAAAGGTTTAGACATTTTAGAAAAGTCCCTAATAAATTTTCGATAAAAGCACATAATCCCAAAATTTGTTTAATCTATTTTTCCGTTTTTCGCAATTGGCATTTCAGTACGGAATCTATTTTATTAGGGTTGGGCTTGATTCCCTCCGGAGTTACAATAAGACCAAGAACTTCGGCTTCTTTCTTTAAAAATTCCGTTTTTTCAATGTATACTTTCAAATTTGCCACAATAAGTCTGTAAAATACTGTTTCAAGAGCATCCATGTGTTCTTGAAGTAAAGTACTGAAGACAATAATATACAAACATTTTCGATTAAACCATCTAAGACTGTATTCATTAGCTTTTGGAATGTTGATGGCGCATTCTTAAGACCAAACAGTATACGTAAAAACTCAAAATGCCCATTTATTTGTCCCCTGCAGTCATTTCAATTTGATTGAATCCCTTTTTTAAGCTAAATGTACTAAAGTACATGCATTTCAAGTTTATCTAATATTTCATCCCTAAAAGGAATAGGATACTCGTTGCTTACGGTAATATCGTTTAATTTACGATAATCCACTACAATTCGCCATTTTTCTATATGAGAAGCATTTAGTTTCTTGGAAACAAGTCAGATTGGTGCAAAATATGGGGATTTGCTGTGACAAATTATACCGTGAGCCAATATTTCGTCATTTTTTTCTCAACTTCTAAGTTATGTACTTGAGGATATCTATAGGATCTGACCTATAACGAATCTTCGTGTATTGTCTTGATTTTATTATTTTATTAGCGAACGTTAATGTATCACCTTCACACTCGAGTTTTTTATACACAAAATCTCTTCTCTGTTAAATTATGATTTTTTCGAATTACTGGTCATATTTAAATTTTTTAGAAAACCGTATGTTTTTAAGTCCGTATTATTTACAAATTTATAATAACATCGCTTAAAATTTAGTTTTTATCAGCAATATCAATTTCAGCATTAAGCTGTTGAAGGATACCCTAGCATAATAATCCATCGTATTTCAAAGAAAATCATTAAATATCAATTCAGCCTTTCAATTTTTTATTGCTACTAGTACACCTTTTGAATTTTACCTAATGTTGATTTTCGTGTAACTGTTGTGAAGATGTACAGGGTTTGTCCAGAAAGTAATAGGACTGATTTTCTTCTTCGGAGCGTGTGCGCACCGACCCACATAGGAGCATTTGGGCTCAAAAATCGGACAAAATTATTTAAAGTGCTTTTATGAATGAAAATGAATAAAAATGCATGATTAAATATATGTAGGTACGAATAAAGGACAGGCTAGAAGTGGGCGAACGTACGGACAGTGACATGCAACACTGATCGCAATAGACAACGAGTAGCGATGAAGAAACAAGTAACGAAGACGTTGAAAACGAGAGTCAGTCGACACGAGGACGAGCACGGTGCCAGTTGAAACTAAAACTAAAACATTTTTAAGAACATTTTGTAAAATAAAATAAGAACATTTTGTGTAAAATAAAATAAGAACACTTTTGTAAAATAAACACTTTTCTTATAATAAATACGAATCCACCCCTACAAATTTGCGACTCAACCGGTGGAATTGTGAAAGAAAAAAGTTTTAAAAATCATTTGTTGGTAGTGCGTTGAAAAATTGCGTCGTCAAACGCTATAAAAACATTCAACATTTAATCGTCCGTTATTTTGTAATTGTCAGCGTCGTCAAACGCAGTGCAATACACAAACATATTCCAAGTGTCGGCCAGTGGAAAAAAGCGTCTTCAAACGCTATAAAAATTTCTTAATTTTCAAACATACTAAAATTCTGGAAAGTTCGGGAAGCGTCATTTATTGTGCGTCGTCATACGAAGTCGCCATTTCAAAATAAACGGCGAAAAAGCAGCTAATGTACTCCATTCGTATGAAATACAGATCCAGCGATAAGTGGTAGCAGCGAATTCGAGTACAAGAAAAAACGACGATCGTGTGGTAACGAAGTGTGGCAAACAAAAGAAATAAGCAATAGAAACCAATTGGTGGCATCGATCAGTAATTTGAAAGTAATGAAAGGTGAACACGTTGAACGAAGAAGCGAGAAGTCTAACGAAGAAGCAGAAAAGTTGAACAAGTTAAATAAGCTGATGGAAGAAGCAGACAAGTCGAATAAGTTGAACGAAGTAGCAGAGAAGTTGAAAGCGAGAAGTTGAACAAGTTGAATAAGCTGAGGAAAGAAGCAGACAAGTCGAAAACGTTGAACGAATTAGCACAGAAGTTAAAAGCGAGAAGCAGACAAGTCGAATACGTTGAACGAAGCAGAAGAGAAGTTAAAAGCGAGAAGAAGAGAAGTTGAACAAGTTGAATAAGCTGAAGGAAGAAACAGACAAATCGAATATCGAACGAAGAAGCGAGAAGTCTAGCGAAGAAGCAGACAAGTCGAATACGTTGAACGAAGTACCACAGAAGTTAAAAGCGAGAAGCAGACAAGTCGAATACGTTGAACGAAGCAGCAGAGAAGTTAAAAGCAAGAAGAAGAGAAGTTGAACAAGTTGAATAAGCTGAAGGAAGAAACAGACAAGTCGAATACGTTGAACGAAGTACCAGAGAAGTTAAAAGCGAGAAGCAGACAAGTCGAATACGTTGAACGAAGCAGCAGAAAAGTTAAAAGCGAGAAGCAGACAAATCGAATACGTTGAACGAAGTAGCAGAGAAGTTAAAAGCGAGAAACAGACAAGTCGAATACGTTGAACGACGTACCAGAGAAGTTAAAAGCGAGAAGCAGACAAGTCGAATACGTTGAACGAAGTAGCAGAGAAGTTAAAAGCGAGAAGCAGACAAGCCGAATACGTTGAACGAAGAAGCAGACAAGTCGAATACGTTGAACGAAGTACTACAGAAGTTAAAAGCGAGAAACAGACAAGCTGAATACATTGAACGAAGTAGCAGAGAACTTAAAAGCGAGAAGCAGAGAAGTTGAACAAGTTGAATAAGCTGAAGGAAGAAACAGACAAGTCGAATACGTTGAACGAAGTAGCAGAGAAGTTAAAAGCGAGAAGCAGACAAGTCGATAACGTTGAACGAAGTAGCAGAGAAGTTAAAAGCGAGAAGCAGACAAGCCGAATACGTTGAACGAAGAAGCAAGAAGTCTAACGAAGAAGCAGACAAGTCGAATACGTTGAACGAAGTACCACAGAAGTTAAAAGCGAGAAACAGACAAGCTGAATACATTGAACAAAGTAGCAGAGAAGTTAAAAGCGAGAAGCAGAGAAGTTAAACAAGTTGAATAAGCTGAAGGAAGAAACAGACAAGTCGAATACGTTGAACGAAGTAGCAGAGAAGTTAAAAGCGAGAAGCAGAGAAGTTGAACGAAGAAAGAAGAGCAGTAGAACAAGTTGAATAAGCTGAAAGCAGAAACGTAGAAACGTAGAAGTTGAACGAAGAAGCAGAGAAGTTGGACGCAGAAAGCAGATAAGTTGAACATAAGATCGATATATTTATATACATATATATTATTCATTCATTCATTCATATTGGAGGATGGAGTCATGTGTGGAGGATGGAGTCATGTGTAGAAGTTCACGCAAGTGAGGAAAGTTCTCCGATCGCCATTCACTTGGGAGTGGCCAGAAACGATTCTTTTACACATGGCTCAAGCAGCTCACTACTTCCGGTCTTTGACCAAGTATCCTCTGGGTAGCCTAAGAACATCCGTTCGAAGGCGAGCTAAAGTGAGAAGGCGAAACATTCCCTACAAGGGTTGTGCGCTGGGTTTGGGACCCGCCACGTAAAAAACACCCCCAGTGAAGAGCTACAACCAGCCTCGGATGAGAGACCCCCCTTTTGATGACGACCATGGCAAACGAAATAAGGACTACGAATGGAGGGCATGCACCTGGAATGTCCGTTCCCTTAATTGGGAAGGTGCCGCTGCCCAGCTGGTTGATGTCCTCGTAAAGACAAAGGCTGACATCACCGCCGTCCAAGAAATGCGATGGACGGGACAAGGACAGAGACGAGTAGGTCCTTGTGACATTTACTACAGTGGCCATATAAAGGAGCGCAAGTTTGGTGTAGGATTCGTGGTGGGAGAGAGACTCCGTCGCCGAGTACTATCATTCACTGCGGTGAATGAACGTCTAGCCACAATCCGCATCAAAGCGAGGTTCTTCAACATATCGCTAATTTGCGCCCACGCCCCGACGGAAGAGAAGGACGATGTGACCAAAGATGTCTTCTATGAGCGCTTGGAGCGCACTTATGAGAGCTGCCCCCGCCACGATGTCAAAATCGTGCTTGGCGACTTTAACGCCAGGGTGGGCAAAGAAGGTATATTTGGCACTACGGTCGGTAAATTCAGCCTCCACGACGAAACATCCCCAAATGGGTTGAGGCTGATTGACTTCGCCGGGGCCCGAAATATGGTTATCTGTAGTACTAGATTCCAGCATAAGAAGATTCATCAAGCTACCTGGCTGTCTCCGGATCGAAAAACTACCAACCAGATCGATCATGTTGTGATAGACGGAAGACACGTCTCCAGTGTTTTAGATGTGCGTGCGCTCCGAGGTCCTAACATCGACTCGGACCACTATCTTGTTGCAGCTAAGATTCGCACCCGCTTCTGTGCAGCAAAAACCGCGCGCCACCAAACACAAGGAAGGTTCGACGTCGAGAAGCTGCAATCACAACAGACAGCCGAACGATTTTCTACTCGGCTTGCACTCCTGCTCTCTGAGAGCACTCGTCAACAACTCGGTATAAGGGAACTGTGGGACGGCATTTCAAACTCCTTACGTACAGCTGCAACCGAAACCATTGGTTTTCGGAAAGTGCAAAAGAACAGCTGGTACGACGAGGAGTGCCGTGTCGCAGCGGAGAGAAAAACAGGCTGCCTACCTCGCAACGTTACGATCGACCACTACACGTGCGGGATGGGATAGATACCGAGAGTTGAAGAGGGAAGCGAGACGCATTTGTAGACAGAAGAAGAAAGAGGCTGAAATGCGTGAGTACGAAGAGCTTGATAAGCTGGCCGACAGGGGTAGTGCTCGAAAATTCTACGAAAAAATGCGGCGGCTTACGGAAGGTTTCAAGACCGGAGCGTATTCCTGTAGAACCCCCAAAGGTGATCTAGTCACTGATGCCCAGAGCATACTTAAATTATGGAGGGAACACTTCTCCAGCCTGCTGAATAGCAGTGAACGCACAACACGACGTTGAGTAACACCAAAAGCTCCGTCAGGATCGGGAAGGACCTCTCCGAGCCGTTCGATACCAAACGAGGTTTCAGACAAGGCGATTCCCTATCGTGCGACTTTTTCAACCTGCTTTTGGAGAAAATAGTTCGAGCCGCAGAACTAAATAGAGAAGGTGCTATCTTCTATAAGAGTGTACAGCTGTTGGCGTATGCCGATGATATTGATATCATCGGCCTCAACACCCGCGCCGTTAGTTCTGCTTTCTCCAGGCTGGACAAGGAAGCACAGAAAATGGGTCTGGCAGTGAACGAGGGCAAGACGAAATATCTCCTGTCATCAAACAAACAGTCGTCGCATTCGCGACTTTGCTCTCACGTCACTGTTGACAGTCATAACTTTGAAGTCGTAGATAATTTCGTCTATCTTGGAACCAGCGTAAACACCACCAACAATGTCAGCCTAGAAATCCAACGCAGGATAACTCTTGCCAACAGGTGCTACTTCGGACTGAGTAGGCAATTGAGAAACAAAGTCCTCTCTCGACAAACAAAAACCAAACTCTATAAGTCGCTCATAATTCCCGTCCTGCTGTATGGTGCAGAGTCTTGGACGATGTCAACAACGGATGAGTCGACGTTGCGAGTTTTCGAGAGAAAAGTTCTGCGAAAGATTTATGGTCCTTTGCGCGTTAGCCACGGCGAATACCGCATTCGATGGAACGATGAGCTGTACGAGATATACGACGACATCGACATAGTTCAGCGAATTAAAAGACGCTGGCTAGGTCTTGTTGTCCGGATGGACGAAAACACTCCATCTATGAAAATATTCGACGCAGTACCCGCCGGGGAAAGCAGAGGAAGAGGAAGACCAACACTCCGTTGGAAGGACCAAGTGGAGAAGGACCTGGGTTCGCTTGGAATATCCAATTGGCGCCACGTAGCGAGAAGAAGAAACGACTGGCGCGCTGTTGTTAACTCGGCTATAATCGCTTAAGCGATTTCTACGCCAATTAAGAAGAAGAAGATATATTATTCATTATTTTTACATTTCTAGTAGTTTGTTTAGACATACCTTTTAGTTATAAGTGAAAATTTGAATTGTAACAGTGCATTGCGAAAATGGACACACAAGTAATACTGACACTCAATATTAGGGAATTGCAGCAAGCACTACGTGAACTAAATATTTCCACTACTGGACGTAAAGCAGAGTTGCAAAAGAAACTGTGGTTGCATCATGGACATGAGACACATGAGGATGATGAAAATGCTGAATCAGTTAGTTCCTACGACGATGTACCAAATACAAATTTTACTGCCACTGTGGCACCGATAGGTAGATCTGTTTTTACGTTCAATGATATCCAAGAAAGCCTAAAATAATTTAGTGGTGACGATAATATCGATATTCAACAATGGATAAATGACTTTGAGGAAAATGCATTAGTGGAATAGTGTGCAGAAATTTATTTATAGTAAGCAGTTGCTGAAAGGAGCTGCTAAATTGTTTATTAGAAGTCAACGAGGTTTGGTCAGTTGGGAATCACTGAAGGAAGAATTGATCAGTGAATTTGGGAAAAAGGTGTCGTCGTCAGAAGTGCATAGTCAGTTGAGAAGTCGTAAGAAGAGGGTAAACGAAACGTTTCGCGAGTACTTGTATGTTCTTACAGAAATTGGAAAGCCAGTAAATATCGATACTAAAAGTTTAATATCATATTTCATTGAGGGTATAATAGATACGAAATTGAACAAAGCGGTTCTGGACGAAGCAAAAACAATTAGTGAGTTAAAAGATAAGATAAAAGTTTACGAAAAAATCCATAGTAAAGCAGACAAGTCAATACAGAAAGACGTAAATACAACTTTTGATCAGAAAGTCTCAAAATCGTGTTTTAGATGTGGAAGCTCCACACATCTCATTCGGGACTGCACCAGTCAACAAACCAAATGTTTAAAATGTAATGGTATAGGACACAAGTCTTTTGAATGCAATGGTACTGCAGGTATAAAAGTAAAGAAGGAATCAGATAAGATTAATGTTGTGAATTTTGACAAATCAAAAATAAGTTTACCGGTGAAAATAGTGAAGGTAGGAGGACTAAAAGTTGATGCATTGGTTGATACTGGGTGTTTTTTGTGCTTAATACGGAGCGATGTTTTCAAAAAAATTAAATTTGACGGTGAAGTGGTAGATTATAAGCGCACTTTATATGGCGCATGTGCCAAAGAATTTTCAACATATGGTAGTTTTGTCGCAGAATTGGAGGTTGATGGTTTAAAATTCTTACAACAGTTCCACATCACCAGCGAAACCGATATTCCGTGTTCAGTATTCATAGGCACATCAGTGCTAGATAAAGTCAATATTAATATAAAGTCAGAAGGTGCAGAATTTATAGAGAGGAGTAATGTTGAACAAGAAGTGGAAGAAAGATGCAAAGAAAAAAGAATAGAGTTATTAAAACAGTTTCAGGAGTTATGTTTGAGTGCAGGGGAATATAGTGACAACGTAGTTATTCAGGAATTGATAAACAGTTATAAATCAAACGAAAGGACTTTGGCCGATCTATTGGGTCAGGTGGTGAGGGGTAGAAACAACTCACCACCTGGCTACAGTAGAGGGAAATTAGGAGGTAGTAGCGGCGGTGGCGGACCCATAAATAATTATGGATGTCCATCTTTGGGACCGAATGGTGGTGGAAGTGGAGGTGGTGGTAGTGGAAATATGATGTCATTAATGCAACGTGATGAGGGTATGAACATGAATAATGGTGGGGGTGATAGTGTTGGCTTTGATAGTATGCCACAAGTAGGTGGCATGAACGATGGCTACGTTGGCATGCCACAACGCGGTGGTATGAACAACAACTTTGGTGGCATGCAACAGGGCAACAATTATATGGTTATGTCAGGAGGTAATCAAGGTGGTTACGGTGGGATGTCATCAAATAGGGGAATGAACAATCGAGATCAGTGGTATAAAAACGTTGATAATATACAAAAAAGTTTAAACAATTATCCAAATCGTAGCACAAAAGTGTCCCCACTTAAACTGTTAACAGGGCTTGACATGCGTGGAGAAAATCAGAAAGACTTAAGTGAGTATATTGAAAATGAAGTAATCAAAGAGCTAGAAACAGAACGTGACCAGGTTAGAGAGATGGCTAGGAAAAATATTAAAATAACACACGAAGAAAATCGAAAAAATTTTAATGCAACAAGAAAAGCCAAACAAACGTATGAAGAAAATGAGTTAGTAGCTATAAAGCGTACAAAATATAGTCTCGCATCAAAGGTTAAGAAAAAGTATTTAGGACCGTACAAAGTAGTTAAGAAATTAAATCATGGTAGGTATGATGTCGAAAAATAGGCGAACACGAAGGACCGAATCGAACAACAACAGTTACCGAGTTCATGAAAAAATGGTGCACGTCGTTCGAGGATGAACGAATGTCAGGACGGCCGAATGTAGGAACGAATAAAGGACAGACTAGAAGTGGGCGAACGTACGGACAGTAACATGCAACACTGATCGCAATAGACAACGGGTAGCGATGAAGAAACAAGAAACGAAGACTTTGAAAACGAGAGTCAGTCGACACGAGGACGAGCACGGTGCCAGTTGAAACTAAAACTAAAACATTTGTAAGAACATTTTGTAAAATAAAATAAGAACATTTTGTGTAAAATAAAATAAGAACACTTTTGTAAAATAAACACTTTTCTTATAATAAATACGAATCCACCCCTACATATATTAATGCAATATATTAAAATAAAACAAGTAAGGAAGGACTAAGTTCGGGTGCAACCGAACATATTATATTAAATATATTTGAGAACGGGGTAGTGCCGACCAGATTTTATCTATTTTTGCTTATCCTACATACTACTTATATGCCATACTCAAAAAATGTTCCCCCGATTTCATTTAGGTACCTTACATACAATCAGCAATCATATGGAGCAAGGTCAAGTGGATGGCCGAAAATCTTGGTAATAGTTATATAGGTGGAGGGGTCAAGTTTTCACACAATTGTATCTATTTTAGGCGCACAGATATACTGTTATGAATAAAATTTGTTCTGCAATTTTCATTGAGCCTTGACTCAAATATTGGCGGTTATATCCAACATAAAGTGACCTAGAAGTTCTAAAATCTTTATATTAGGTATATGGGGACTCAGGAAAGTATTGACCCTAATCAACCCATTTTTCACACAATGAAATACTATTGTCTTAAAAGGATTCTGTGTGGACTTCAATTTCATATCTCACACATTGCGCGAAATTTTCGGTCAAAAGTTAACTATTGGTATCGGGTTCACATATTCGGTACCTATGGGATTGAACATTTTTGGTTGGATTTGGACAATTATTGGTCAAAAGGTAGCTTACTTTAAAGGAATTATTACCGCAACATTTTATTCCATCATATTAATAAATTCTTTATTTGTGTACTGGAAAGTGAAAGAATCAAATGGAATTTAAAATTGTGTTATATGGGAAGTAAGCGTGGTTGTAGTCCGATTTCGCTCATTTGCACAGAGTGACACAGGAAAATGAAAATAATGTTATGTTCGAAATTTTGTCGAAATTGGTCAGTCGGGTCCCGAGATATGGGATTTCATCAGAAAGTGGGCGGTGCCACGCCTGCCTACTTTCCAATTTTCACACGTACTCATTTTATGCAACTGACCAACTTTTTTCAACGCGCTTTTCTTAAAGGGGGGAACGACGGGGAAAATGATTAAGCTTATATGTTAAGTAGAAACCCTGTAGTTTACTAGGAAAAATAGCTCGACCTCGCCCGACACTATAACAAAAACACTAATTTCCAAAAAATTAAAAAAAAAAATAGTTTTTTTAATGATTCATTATTTTCCCGAAAAAACATAAAAATACATTAACTAAATTAATTTTTATATTATTTATATTAAATACATACCATGTTGTCCTGAATCCGTAAAAAATATTTTCAAGAATTCCGTTCACGCAATAAAAAAACCACTTGGAATTTCGAGAACAATGGAAAGTTTCGCGAATAAGCACGTGCGTTCTGAACGAAGTCTAGGTTCCTACTACTTATGTGGCAATATGGCGGTCTGAAGGTCATTCATTTAATCGGTTCATTGTAGAACGGTTAGTTAGGTACCAAAAAAATCAATTTTGAGTACCATCGCTGAAGTTTGTAATTTTCAATTTTGTCCGGTTTTTGAGGGTAAATGCTTCTACGTATGTGCGACCGACCGATTAAACTCTGTGTGAAACTCGGAAAATCTGCGACAGAGGATTTTGAATAACGTTATAACAGGTGACGAGTCATGGATCTTTGAGTATGAACCCGAGACAAAGAGGCAATCTACCGAGTGGCATACTCCGACGTCTTCTCTCCCAAAAAAGTATTATGCCTAGTATTTATATGCGATTGAATGTGGGCCATTCCTTTAATTGGCGTCGTGGTTTTGCACCCGTGGTTCTCCGATTTTGACCACACTTTAGAATATCATAATATGGACCAAAAGAAGAATATCTGTTAACTTTTTAGTGGTCAAAGTTGCTCCATTGTTTTTTGGCGCGCAATTCAAGTTGAGATCAAATAAAAAAATTACTATTTCTTTTATTTTTTAACGACCTCAAAATTGAGTGAAAAAAATTTTGAAGTTATCCAATTTTATGTAAAAAAATTTCTGCTTTCTGATAAAAAATATTTCCAAAATCCAAAAAAAAAAAAAATTTCAAAATCCGAAAAAACCATTTTTTTTCCAAAAATCCCGTTTTTTGTGCTTTTTCCCCAATTTTTTTTCAAAATTGACTTTTCCATACGATTCATAGTTAAATTATATATAAGAATCAGTGTTCAGAAATATGGGACTCTGATCTCATGAACGTCAAAAAAAAAATGCAAAGTTATCGCTCAAAATCCAAAAAAAAAACATTTTTTTTCCAAAAATCCGGTTTTTTGTGCTTTTCCACCAGTTTTTTTTTCAAAATTGACTTTTCCATTCGATTCCTCGTTAAATTTTACATAAGAATCGGTGTTCAAAAGTATGGGACTCTGATCCCATGAACAACAAAAAAATGCAAAGTTGTCGCTATACGGCACATATTTTTATGAATGATGACACTGATTTCTTCATTAATTCATGTCTAAGAATACAATTTATATATTTACCTCCTTCACACAACCTTCTAAGTGAACAGACTGCGACCAAAAACAACACTTACTGGACGTCCTTGAAGCCTCTGGAAAGGAGAACAATTAATGAGATAACGAGAAACTGACGAAACGACTTGTTTATTTTTAACAGCTGTTTCCCAGAAAACTAGTTTTCGCACGTTAGCTCCCTTTTCGGAGACCAGGTCAAATATGTATATTAAATATTTAAATACATTACAATAGAGATAAATGTACATAAATCGTATATTTTATCATTCAAAACTTATATTCACATGTATGTATCATGACCATATGTGTTTATGTTCGCTTTCGCGAGTTCATAACATATTACCACTTATCAGTAGTAACACGTGCGCGCTGCTCATACATATGTACAGACATAACTATGTGCGTATGACATTGACATACACAAACCTTTTTTTATACTCTCGCAACAAAGTTGCTAAGGAGAGTATTATAGTTTTGTTCACATAACGGTTGTTTGTAAGTCCTAAAACTAAAAGAGTCAGATATGGGGTTATATATATCAAAGTGATCAGGGTGACGAGTAGAGTTGAAATCCGGATGTCTGTCTGTCCGTCCGTGCAAGCTGTAACTTGAGTAAAAATTGGGATATCATGATGAAACTTGGTCGAAAAATCGGCCCACTGCCACGCCCACAAAATGGCGAAAATCGAAAACCTATAAAATGTCATAACTCAGCCATAAATAAAGATATTAAAGTGAAATTTGGCACAAAGGATCGCATTAGGGAGGGGCATATTTGGAAGTAGTTTTTTTGGAAAAGTGGGCGTGGCCCCGCCCTCAACTAAGTTGTTTGTATATATCTCGGAAACTACTATAGCTCTGCCAACCAAACTCTATAGAGTCGTTTCCTTCAGGCATTTCCATATACAGTTAAAAAATGGAAGAAATCGGATAATAACCACGCCCACCTCCCATACAAAGGTTATGTCGCAAATCACTAAAAGTGCGTTAACCGACTAACAAAAAACGTCAGAAACACTAAATTTTAGGGCAGAAGGAAGCTGCACCCAGGCTTTTTTTAAAAATTGAAAATCGGCGTGGCGTCGCCCACTTATGGACCAAAAACCATATCTCAGGAACTGCTAGACCGATTTCAATGAAATTCGGTATATAATATTTTCTTAACACCTTGATGACATGTAAAAAATATGGGTGAAATCGGTTCACAACCACCAATGATGATAGCGGAATAAAACTTTACACAAATACGGTACTTTATAAATTACGGATAATGAAATATCCATTATCACTTTATGATGCGAGAGTATAAAATGCTCTGTGACACCCGAACTTAGCCCTTCCTTACTTGTTATATGTAATATTTGAGCGCCTGTGCTTTAATTTGGCAAGTACTAGCCTGCCATCGCTTAAGGATTTGTTCAGGATTGTGTTTTTTTCATTATTGGCAAAAGCCATCCTGCAGGGTCAAAAAGTAGCATATATTTTAGTTTTAATATTGTTAGATTGAATTCTGACTTTGTTTTTTCTACCAATATGTGGGGTATTGGAAATTTGTGGCTCTAGTGGTAGTCGTACGATGTACCGGCCATTATTTGAGAGGCTTCATAATATTGATTCCTTAGAGTTTTATTGGATAGGGAAGGGAGTTTGTTTATCTTTCGAAATTTCTTCAATTGTGAATTGAAGCATTCGTTCGAGATTTCCTCAACTTGAGTTGTTATGGTGGTAATTGGTTCTGAAATTGGTCTACTTTGAGTTTCGCTGTGTAGCAATCGAAATTTTTGTGCCTTTGAGCAGCATGGCGTTTCTTGACAATTTTAGTATTTTGGTTTTCTGTATTTGCTTTTGAAGTTGAACCCGTGGTTCTTTTTGTATAAGCGTTTCTTTTTTGTGAGATGTGGTATATAGTATGCTGTAACGAAGCATTGAATGATGTCTTTTGTGACAACAGATGTAATTGAATTTGCTTTTGCAATTTTTATATGTGTGCACATGTCACAGGCAATTTGTGCAAAGTCTTTTGACCTGACAAAATTATTTCGTTCGTTAACTTTTAAGTTTTTGAACTTCTCGCAAGATATAAGCCTATGCCCTCTTTTACATAGTTCGCATGACGTTTGTTTTTTGAGATTCGGATTATCTTTCATTTGTTGTCACGTTGGGCACTTCTTTCGTGATGACAGCGATTGCTTCCAAAAAAGTAACGATTTTTCTGGTAATGCGGCGCACGCAGGAGCATTTACCCTCAAAAACCGGATAACATTGAAAGTTGCATATATTTTTTTAAATTCCTTCGTCGCGGGAATTAATTGGCGTCCAACGTGGGCACGAAGTAAAAAGTGCCTACTAAAGTGAAGAATAAGGAAATAAATGAATAAACAAAAATTTTTTATAAAGAAGTTGTTTAATAAAAAGTAGCTGTACCTACTAAAGTGAAAAACAAAAAAATAATTAAAAAAATCTTCTGTAAAGAAATAGTTTAATAAAAAGTAGCAGTACCTACTAAAGTGAAAAATAAAAAAAACGATGTTTTTTTTTGAAAAGGAATAGTTAAGAAAAACTATTTGCGCCTACCACAGATTTAGAAGGAAAATAACTGTGTAAAAAAAATAATAATAACCTTTTTTGAACTGGTATAAAGAAAAGTAACAGTGACTAAGAAAGTGTAAGGAAAACTTTCACTAAAAATATATCAAAAATAACTACAAGTGTGTTAATAACCAAACAAAAACTGAAATAAAGTGAGTCAGAACAAGAAACCAATTGACAATCGCAGGATAATAAAAACAAGAAATTTAAAAAAATTTTGTTTAAGTAATTGATTTAAAAATTAAATATTAAAATAATTAATTAAAACATAATTAATCAACAAAATACAAAATTATAAAAACAGAAAGAGTGGCTTAGATCAAAAAATCAACAGAATATATTTAAATTGTCATATTGCGACTAGGTGGCAGCGGCAATTATAAAGAACAAATTCATCAACATAGACAGCAACAGAATATATTTGTAAGTTGAATTTAAAATTAACTATTATTATATTAAAAGTGGGAAATAGCCCAACTACTAAATATAAGAAATTGTCATGTGGCGACTTCTGTAAGGGCGCTCATGACACTAGGGAGTGTCCTAAAACTAAAAAACAAAAAAACTAAAGATTAAACTAATGGTTTGTACAACCAATAAATTACATAATCAAAAGTTGCTATTCGCCACCCTCCAATTCCCACGACAACCGGTACTACGTACCGGAACTGACTCGGATTTTATCCGAACAAGGGCTGTTTTTTCGGCGATCTAACCCCGTTTGGATCGGTGAGTGTTAATTTGTGTTTGTCATCATTGGAGCAATGCCTTGCAGCAGAATTGCTCCGTATCCTCCTGACTCGTGCTGGCATCGAGTCCAACCTAGGCCTGGAGGAAGTTTTCTGCTGCGTATGCGCAAAACGGCTCCATCCAAACTCCACCTCGGTCAGGTGTAATACATGCAATAGATGGAACATCTTAAGACCTGCTCAGACCTTAAGACTCACAGGGAGTGGACCACGAGTTACGGTGCCCCATGTTGCCTACGCAATACTGCGACACCAGCCTATACAGCTGTGCAATCTGCACATTGTTCGCGCGCTGCGCCGCCGCTCACCTTTAACAAAGCTAATTGGGTCGGCTTCACAGATTTTACTGAGAGCACCTTCAACGCTCTACCCATTCCTA
>NW_024395824.1:3001450-3008664 GCF_016617805.1 Bactrocera tryoni
TCGTTTCATACTTTCCACTTCACACTACGCCGCCCAATTCTCACTTTTGCTTCGATCGTCATCGTTCCACCCGCTCCGAGAACGATCCAAAAAATCCTATTTCGATTCGACGCGAGATATTATTTCGGAAAACATTGTACTGCAAACAAAGAATAACTTTAAATAAATTATAACTTTTAAATACCCAACTCTTTTTTCATTTTAAACACTCTCGCGAGTGTAAGTGCATATTGAGTCACCAGTGGTTTGTATTCCCCAATAAATTGGGTCGTTAATTATTCACTATATGTTCTCGCAATATATCGTCCATTACTCTCTGAAAAATTCTAGGGGCATTTTTTAACCCAAAAGGCATCCTTAAAAGTTCATATTTCCCATTATTAACGGAAAAAGCTGTTTTCTCAATATAATTTTCTGTCATTAAAATTTGATGAAATCCTGATTCTAGGTCAATGGTTGAAAAATATTTTGCTTTGCCTAGATTAGACAGTATTACGATTGTATCCGGAATCGGATAACGATCAGAAATTGTATGCTCATTTATTTTTTTGTAGTCAATAATGTACCATTCTTAGTTTTGGTGTTCCATTGTCATTTGTACCCTTTTTTGCTACCACCCAAATTGGTGAGTTATATGGACTTTTCTTCTTCTTCTTAATTGGCGTAGACACCGCTTACGCGATTATAGCCGAGTTAACAACAGCGCGCCAGTCGTTTCTCCTTTTCGCTACGTGGCGCCAATTGGATATTCCAAGCGTAGCCAGGTCCTTCTCCACTTGGTCCTTCCAACGGAGTGGAGGTCTTCCTCTTCCTCTGCTTCCCCGGCGGGTACGGCGTCGAATACTTTCAGAGCTGGAGTGTTTTCGTCCATTCGGACAACATGACCTAGCCAGCGTAGCCGCTGTCTTTTAATTCGCTGAACTATGTCAATGTCGTCGTATATCTCGTACAGCTCATCGTTCCATCGAATGCGATATTCGCCGTGGCCAACGCGCAAAGGACCATGAATCTTTCGCAGAACTTTTCTCTCGAAAACTCGCAACGTCGACTCATCGGTTGTTGACATCGTCCAAGCCTCTGCACCATATAGCAGGACGGGAATTATGAGCGACTTATAGAGTTTGGCTTTTGTTCGTCGAGAAAAGACTTTACTTTTCAATTGCCTACTCAGTCCGAAGTAGCCTCATACGAGGCTGTTTGTCGTTTTTCATTGGAGTAGGCTTTTTACGTGGCGGGTCCCAAACCCAGCGCACAACCCTATGCAGGGGATGTTTTGCCTTCTCACTTTAGCTCACCTTCGAACGGATGTTCTTAGGCTACCCAGAGGATACTTGGTCAAAGACCGGAAGTCGTGAGCTGCTTGAGTCATATGTAAAAGAATCGTTTCTGGCCACTCCCAAGTGAATGGCGATCAGAGAACTTTCCTCACTTGCGTGAACTTCTACACATGACCCCATCCTCCTATATGTATATGGACTTTTACTAGGTATTATTATATTATGGTTAATAATTCTATTTATTTCTTCATTAAAAAACGAGTTTACAGATAAGGGATATTGATATTGTCTGCTCCATATCGGATCATCAGTTTTCATTTGTTTTCTTTTTTTACATTTGTCCAGAAGGGAAAGCTTGTATTGATATTCGAATGCATTTGAGCAAGTTTTTCTTTTATTTTTGTTTTAAGTTCAGTTAATTTTACATCCTGATTTTCAGTATTTAAGTTTTCAGAATTCTTTTCCGAATAATAATCATTTTCGTCATTCATTTCTGAGCCTCTTTCAACCAATATCGAATAGTTATCGTTCATGTTGTCGGCAAGTTCATCGGCTAGCGTTGTAGAACGTTTTCGTTCCACAATATTTTCTTTATAATTACTCTTTTCGTTCTGCTGGTATAAATCTTCAGCTGGCGCTTTAGGACCTTTTTGTCCCAAAATAATATTTTGTTTAATATAATATTGCCGGTAAAATCTTCGGCTGGCGGTGTAGAACTTGTTTGTTCCACAATTTTAATATTTCTTTCATTTTTAATATTACCGGTACCTTTTGGAAGATTCTTCTTCTTTAATTTGGTTATTTTTATTTGTATGTTCGGCAGGTTTAATTGAAACTTTTTGTTCCTTGGGTTTTAAGTTTTCGCGAGTTTTATTTTCAAAATAAATGTTCATACTTCTGTTTTCGTTTTCCATGTTATTCTTTACCCTGTACTTAATTTTCCCATTTCACACATCGATAAGTGCCTCAATCTTTTTAAGGAAGTGGTATCCCAAAAGGAGATCCGATTCTAATCCCTCTATTTCATAGAAGAATTTTTCGACTCCGAATACGGTTATTATGTGGTAAAATTTGATAATGAAATAGCCATTCACGGTTTTTGTGCGCTTATAAATGGCTAATTTCTTTGTATTATTATAAAACCCAGACTTAATGTAGCACGAGGTTGCTCCTGTATCGACTCGAGCTTTTAAGTTTTTGTTTAATTTGAAGTGATGTAGTTTGAGATAGGGTAGTCCCCTCTTCGCCTAAAAAATGGTTCTCATTCAAATTATTAATTCTTTGACTTTTCTCTTGCGGGCGAAAACTAAGATTACTTTCTCTATGTCGCTTTACACCATGTGCTTCCTGATTTTGACCCCTATTAACCTGAACGCTTGCATTCGTTTGTATTGGTTGTATATTTTGATTAAAATTTCTATTGCCTTGTTGTCCCCTCACATTAAAATCTCTATTATAAAGTCTGGATACAGATGGATCTATATCCATAGGAGTCGGTTTGTGAAAATGATAATGTATATTGTTATGTGAAGGGTTGTTTCTTTGAGGAAATCTTAAATTATTGTTTGTTTAGATTGGCTTTGACTTGTTTCTATCATACATGAAATTTTGTGCAAATCGGACTCTTTGGTTATTTGATTATAGTTCCTGAGCGTTTGCTAAAGCTTCAGGTAAATCTTGTGGGTTTAGAGAAAATATTATGTTTCTTAGTGGAGTTTTTAGTCCTGTTACAAAAACACGTAAGGCATGCTGCCTATTCGTTTTGTTTAATTCTTTTGTTAGGTCTGCGTTATTTCCGTGTGTCGTTATTTTATTATTAATAGGGTCAATTTTTTGTTGCCGAGGTTGTAATATTCTACAACCGACATTACACCCTGCCTTAGGATACCTAGTTCCTGTTCGATTATATGTACAGGATTTTTGTCCGCATATGCAAAGTCTAAACGAGATAGTATTGCATCGAAATTGAGTACTGTACCATGATTTGTTAATGCATCGTTTGCATCATGCGTTATTTTATTTCGAAATATTGTGAGTGCAGCAAAGTATTTTCTACTACCCTTCACGTATAGGCTCATAGCGTTAAGCGCTGCCTCTCTCCAACTAACATATAAATTCATCCCACCAGTAAATTCAGGTACGGATTTAACTACGTCTAATGATTCTTGACATACTATATTATCGTCTATTGTTTGTGTTAGAAAGTCGGTTGCACTATTAGTATTCACTACTATTTGTCAGCGTAATTGCTCTATTTCGCTTTATATTTTTTTTTGGGTTTTTAATTTAAAAACAGTAATAATTTTTTTTTTTAGTTTTAACTTTTTACAGAACTTTTAAGTGAATGTAAATTTCACCACTTTTGCCAAAATACAAATTATGTGCCTTTATTTTTGCACTCCACTGTACTCACCACCCGTTTTGAACTTAACGTACGTATATGTATGTATATTTGTACAAACATAGTTTCTTTACCGCACTTATTTCGAAAATTGTTTTTTGCACTTAGGTATACATATATACTTATATGTGCATATATTTGCTTTGATGTAGGTACCGGTAAGTATTGATATACATATGTATGTATGTACGAAGCTATGTATTTGCCGAATGGAATTTTCCGCACTCCACTTCACTTATTTCTCTCTTTTTAATTTTTAAATTTTGAACGTTTATGTGCTGTATATTCTTATATCCCACTATCACTGCTTATGTGCATGTACGTACATACATATGTATATGCACATATATATGTTGCATTTTAAACACTCTGTGAATCTTTTCACTTACACAGCAATAATTTGTAACAAAAATTTTATGTAAATTTAAACACGTTTTGTTCACTTTTTTTGTTTTTTGGAAGTTACGTTTGTATATTTTGTTTTTGATGTTTTCCACTTTTCTTAGCCGACGACAACCGAAAATCGCGAAACGAAACACGCACAGGCAATTAAATGCGAGCAATTAAAACCGAAAATTGTATTTGTAAAATGCGATATTTACGAAAATTGTTTTAAATTGTTATATATTAAACCTTAAACTTTTTTGTTAAACTTTTATCACGCACTATTGTCCCTGCTCGGGCGCCATGAAAAATCTTACGCTTTTTTGAAACAACTTATTTAACTGGGAATGCGTGAAAAATTGCCTATACCGAAAAGTATTAAATAAACGACCGCTCGCGAATGTTCTTCTTACAAAATAGAATTCTTTATTTCAGGAATTTTATGACTTAGCCTAAACCTTAACCTAACGGCTTAAACTAACGGGATGCGTAAGTATGTATTTATAAAAAAGGGGTAAGTAGAATTCATTTCGTTACATTATAGTATGGTGAGTATATAAAACAGTATTATTAGGGTGAGTACTTTATATAAAATAAACTTTAACATTTTAATTCAAATATTTAGTATAAAATTAACACATATACATTAGTTTAGTGTTATATTTAAAAATAGTATTTATGTTGTTATGGGTGTCGCTTGACGCAACAGTTGCCTTAGTACTTCCTGATTCCAATGCAACTTTTTGTTTTGAGATCGGATTGCATCTTCAACCCCAACTCCGGCCTTGAAATTTCGGAAATTCGCCTAAAATCGTGAAATTGTTTACCTAGCGCCTGAAATACGCATCTGATGGCAAAATGTATAAAACAAAAGATAGATAAATTTCAGTGTAGAGCGTATAAAACGATCACGAGATTGGAGGACAATAACTTTAGAAGATGCCTCTGTCAGCAGTTTGACGGTTCTCTCGACTGCCACGGTGTGAGAGGGGAATTCACTAAATTTCCATACCTCTGCAGTGTCTCCCGACAGCCCTTTTATGAGTTCTTCGTTAGAAACTGAACAAAGAACTGGTGGAACAGTCAAGGTAAGTAATAGTCTTCCAGTTAATCATATCGTAATAACTATTAGCTTTGAAATTCAGCTTTGGCACTTTATTACATCTAACCCTTCCATTTACAGTGTCAGACTCTGCTTCTCTGGCTGCCAGAAGACGGTCAAGGGCCAACTTTCTGACTTCTATCCGTTCGTCAGTCATCATACTAGGGAGAATCTTTTCTGGAAGAGCAAAGAAAGCATTCTGTTGAATGGATGAATCGACAACCTTGCGCAGTTTAGCAGGTAAGTATCTCGACCTTTGAATTGCAGCATAGAGATGGCGCGAGTCATCTTTGATTGAACTGTTGAATCTTATTGAGAACCACAAAGGTGAGTAAAGTGTAAGTATGTACTTGAGCACAAATCTTCATTTCCTTTGTTGGTTTGTCAGTAGAAATGTATAATCTCAGAATTCTATTTGCACAGGTGAGCCAGCGAGATTTGCACATGTTACCTGGATGCATCGACGCTAAATCTGAGGAACATTGACCGGAAATAACAGCTTCTGATATTTTATAGAGATAAGCTTGGTCTGTGCTAAGTTGGGTCGGATTAATAACCTCAGAAGGTAATTGGCAGGATGGAAAACTTTCAAATTTGACAACAGGCAACTTCTCACAATCAGGGAGCAGTTTACCTATGTCGCCAGAGAATGTATTTGGACTCTTTGAGACACCATCTATGTGTTCGAAGCTTAAATAGACGCCAAGCGAGAAGCAACAAAAATTTAAACAAAAGCATTCACAAAACGCACTCGTTCATATCCGAACAGAAAAAGCACACGTCATGCGAACTATGCACAAAAGGCTATACACTTATATCTTGCGAGAAGTTTAAAACTTAAAGATTAAAGAACGAAATAATTTTGTCAGGTCAAAAAGACCTTGCATTAATTGTCTGCCACATGCGCATACGTACATATAAAAATCACAAAAGCAAATTTAATTGCTCACATTGTCACAAAAGACACCATTCAATGCTTCATTACAGTAGATATCCTAACTCAATCCAAAGAAGCGCTTACACAAAAAGAACCTCGGGCTTAGCAAAAGCAAATTCCGAAATCCATAATTCTAAAAATTTCCAAGGCACACCATGTCGCCCAAAGGCACAAAAAGTTCAAGCGCTGCACAGTGAAATACAAAGTGGACTAGTTATCGAACTAGTTACAACCATACCAACTCAAGTTGATTACAACACAAACAAATACCTTAATTCACAATTAAGGAAATTTCAAACTCTAGAAGATCAGTATTGTAAGGGCTTCTCTAAAGCCACAACTAATCGCTCAAATAATGGCGGGTACGTGGTACGACTACCCCTCAAGCCACTATTTTCCAATACTCCACAAATTGGTATAAAACACAAAATCAGAGTTTCCTCTGACAGTCCCTACACATACAACTTTTACCGGCCACTCTCTCGCAAGATCCCTCTAATTCCACAGCTCAAACCTCAAGGCTAAGGAGCAGGCACTCTGGCCTTATCTGAGTCAGATGTGGCGTAGCTATATTTCATAATAATAAAGAAATACAAACTATTGACGATAAACTGATGTAAAGAAAATACAAATAAAAATTATAAATAATAAACCTATTAAAGAATCAACCACAAATAGTTTTTACAGTAATATGTTTAGAACCAAAATCGCTTCTTACAGCTAATATCCTGCGGCCTCGGCTACTCTACCAATAGTAATAGCCCTGACAGACGACAACGCTAATATGCATTAGCGGGCTTAATTAACATTTACTTGCGTATTTGACCCATTTTAATGCAAGTTTGTAATGCAGAAGAATTTCGTGCATTTAGCTGAACTTACCAAATTTAAGTAGGCAACACTGCTCAAAAATGGCCGATTTTTGCTATTTTTCGACAGATGTCGCTTGAAGTCTGCCGCCTCCTTTGCGTTTGCAGGATCAGAGGTAAGCAGATTTATATTGCTAATTAAATTATGTGCAAGTATATTAACAAAAACAAATTTTAATATATTTAGATGGCAGAAAATAAACAACGCACAGTTTGCTATCCATTTTTCTATTATTCTTAACTT
>NW_024395824.1:3008856-3049836 GCF_016617805.1 Bactrocera tryoni
TTATTTAATACTTTTCGGTACAGGCAATTTTTCACGCATTCCCAGTTAAATAAGTTGTCTCAAAAAAGCTTGAGATTTTTCAGCAACTTTTCCGTACTATTAGAAATCCCGAATCGAAAAAAGTCCGGAATCGACCCACCCTAATGTACACGACCGTGAACATGTCCCGGAAGGACGGTCATTTTTCATAACCTCCGTAAAAGTTTTCTGTGTCCCATTCGGCCACCTCGAGGTGGATACTACTGTGGGGAGTAGATGCAATTGCTTTAATGAGCTTTAGTTGATCGGAGATTATAGCTTTTGTTTCTTCGTACTTGTCTAAGCAGTTTTCGTACGTGGCGTAAGCAGATAATTTAAAATTTTGTGGTAGATCTGAATCGTCAGCATCTACAATGGCCTCATGAGCCGCTTGGAGCCGAGTCCAAAAATTTGTAAGATTTTGACTTTTTATTTACAATAACGATTCCGAATTTACGTGAATCGGTGAAGATGCAAATCATGTGCAGTATCTTAAAAAACTGTCACTTTCTGAAATAAATTTAGCAATCTGTTTTGAGCGTGTAGCTCCCACAGGTGTATTTTGATTTGTATCGTTATTAACCATTTTTGTATTTTTATATTATAAAGTTGTTGTAATTGTACATTTAATTTGTTATTTAATTATTAAATACACTCCTTTTCTTTATGTGTACTTTTTGTCCTTATGTTGGTATATAGGTATACCCTAATGCTTAGACGTGTATGTATGTACATATGTGCATACGAAGGTACTTATGTTTTGTGCAATTGAGAGCTCGTTGAAGAGATCAATGCGCTTTTTACATACATAGGTTTGAACGAATAGAAGAGAGCGCGAAAACGGAATTGAAAAAAGATGTGCATTTTTATATGTAAATATGTATGTTTTGCTATATATGTTGGTATAACAAATTGTGTATTATTAGCCAAATATGCTTATATGTTTGTTTGTCTTTTTTGAAATTCTTGCTTTGTTTTTTATGTTATAATATTGATTTAGTTTGTGCGTATGCTTACTTAATTTATGCAATCTTGCTTATTGTTTTGTTAAACATAAGAGGTATTATGCCGGAAAATTGCAAGTAAATATGTATGAACTTGAATGTTTTTTTTTGTTTGTTAATAAGTGTGTGAATACACGAAGGTAAGATAGTACGTAGGCAATAAAGTAATATTATTTATTAATATATTTTGATATACTATAGTATATACGTTATATATATATGTGTTCGGTTTTTCCGCAAAATAAACTCGAAACTGTAACAGTTTGGTAACCGTTTTTTCGTGGTTAAAAGGGATTTTGAAATACGGATTATACATTAGCATATAAACCCATTTTTACGTACATACATATGTGCTTTAAAATAGATTTGGAAGAAATGAAATAAATACGCTCTTTTTGTTTTTCCTTAAGGGGCGTTTTATGGACTTTAGGTATGTGTAAGTATTTTTCCCAATTCCTTTTTCCACTGAATGCCTTGTGGTTTTTGTTGTTTTATATTTAGTAGTTTTTTTTTTTTTGTTTTGCGCCCGTTTGTTTATTTTCAATGTGCTATATTATTTTGAGCCCTATTTGTGTTTTAGTTGTTTGTTTGCTTTCGCGCCCGTTGGTTTCGTTTTTATGTTTATTTTATAGCTTAGGTGGTTTCATTTTTCGCGACCGATTTATGTTTTTTTTTGTGTTTGTACAGTTTAGTATATTTTGTTTTTGTTATGTTTACGAATCGTTTTTGTTTTTTTTTTGTTTAAATTTTTTTTTTTACTTCAAATAGCACTTGACACGAAGTAAATAATAAAACTATATATTTGTTGAATTTAAACCAAATTCACATTTTTGTGTTTTTTTTTGTCTTTTAGAATTCTATTTGATTGTTCGTAACAATTTATATGTATGGATATATGTACACATATGTATGCATATACTTTTGGAGAGACACCATACTTTTTTGCTTTTTTTGTTTTGTTCCACTGCACTTTTTTGTTTTTTGTCTATTTTTTTGTATATGTTACAAATGTATATAAAGTTACTAGATATTATTTTTGTCACTTCACCGCACTGCACCGGTTTTTGTTTTGTTTTAGTTTGTTTTACCTTTTCAAAATTTTGTCACCACGATTTTAAGGTATTTTTTGTTTTCTTGGACGAAATCAATAGTGCCACTCGGAATGGCTCGAAGGACCATGAATAATTAACGACCCAATTTATTGGGGAATACATACACTGGTGACTCAATATGCATTTACACTCGCGAGAGTGTTTAAAATGAAAAAAGAGTTGGGTATTTAAAAGTTATAATTTATTTAAAGTTATTCTTTGTTTGCAGTACAATGTTTTGCGAAATAATATCTCGCGTCGAATCGAAATAGGATTTTTTGGATCGTTCTCGGAGCGGGTGGAACGATGACGATCGAAGCAAAAGTGAGAATTGGGCGGCGTAGTGTGAAGTGGAAAGTATGAAACGATAGTGGATGGGCGGCTTATGTAGAACGAATGTTGATAGCGAATTGTGTCTCCTATCCTATCACTTAAGGGATTTGGAAACAATTTCAGATATATTGAAAAATGCTAATATGAAAATTTCATTAGAAAAATCAAAATTTTTCTCGGAAGAAATAGAGTGTTTGGTATATAGTAGCTCAAAATGTCATCAAAACAGATACAAATAAAATTAAATTAATCTTAAACTATCCAATACCAAAAAGTTTCCGAGCATTGAGAGGATTTTTGGGACTTGCAGGATATTATCGTTAAAGACTTTGCTGCGATAGCCAAACCTTTGACAAAATACCTATCAGAAGAAAACGGTAGGATTTCTAAACACTAATCAAAAAAATTTTAAATAACTCTAGAGGAGGAAGGAATATCTGTAATGAATAAATTAAAAAAAACGATTGGCTTCAGAAATGGAATTAATACAGCTTGACTACTCAAAAACATTTGTATTAACTATCGATGCATCTAACGTTGCAATGGGTGCGGTACTATTGCAAGGGGGTAAACCTTCATTTCAAAAACTCTTAATAAAACAGAAAGAAATTATCCAACTAATGAAAAAGAGCTTTCTGCCATTGTTTTGGCATTAAAAAATCTACGAAATTACCTTTATGGTGTATCCAATTTGGAAATACATACTGATCACCAACCATTAACTTTTGCTTTATCACCCCGCAATCCTAATCCAAAAACGAAAAGATGGCACGAATTTTCTCCAAAATTTCTATACCAACCCGGTAAATCCAATATTGAAGCTGATGCATTGTCGCGTCTAGAATTATATAACATTTACGATGATACAAGAAACACAAAAACCCATAAATCAATTTAAACAATAAATAATATTGTGTAAGAACAGATTTACGGTCCATGAGTTAATTGAAACATTTGGAAATAAAAGGCATTTAATAGAATTTGATACAGTAGAAAATTCAATAACAATTTTTAAAGAATATATTCAGCCAAAGCCAGTGACGGGAATTAACTGCACTTTTGAAGATTTGCATGAAGTACAAGAAACTCTCAAACAAACTTTTCAGAACAAATGTGCATTTACAAAACTTTTTCCAATGGATATTATTAATAGAGAAGATCAGTCCGGGTTAATCGAACAAACCCATAATAGAGCTCATCGAAGCTATAATGAAAATATTAAACAAATAGAAAAATTGTATTACTGGCCAGAAGTGAGGAAAAGAATGAAAGAATACATTCGAAATTGTATGATATGCAAATAAAAATAAATATGATCGCCATCCCAAGAAAATACCAATAGGTAAAACCCCAATCCAAGAAAAAGAAGGGGAACAACTTCGTTTAGACATTTTCTACGCACAGAAACTAAAATTTCTCACATGTGTAGACGCTTATTCAAAATTTTTAATATTAAAACATAAAGAAGATAAATCAAACATCGAAGAAAAGGTTTTAGAATTGCCTCAAAGTTTCACAGATGTAAAACAAATTACTTTAGACAATGAACCAAGCTTTGCTACACCAACATTTAAGTCCTTAATGCATAAGTTAAATATTGAAATTTATTGTTGTAATCCACGTCACAGCATAACCAACGGATAAGTTGAAAGATTCCATTGAACAATAATTGAAATAGCAAGGTGTATAAAAGAAGAATACAATATCGTCAGTAATTTAGAAACAATACTTAGAGCAGCGCAAAATACAATACAACAACACATTTAAGAACGAACTTTAAACCAAAGGAAGTAATTTATAATAAAATAAACCATGAAAATTTGCCAACAACCTTAAAGCAAGCACAGGAGAAAATGCTAACGTTTCATAATAAACATAGATCAGATAAGCAATATCATTCCGGCCAAATCATTTACGAGAAAATAAGAGGAGAGAGAAATAAATTACAGCATAGATATAAAAAACAGCAAGTTAAGGAAAATTTAAAGAATAAAATAATAACTAATAATAGAAATAATTATTTTAGGTTTCCAATATGATCATTTTAATTTTGACTACACTAATTAGCTCAGCAGCTGCTGATTTTATAGACCAGTGTTTTCCAAAGTGGGCGATAACGCCCCCTTGTGGGCGCTGCAGGTGCCAAGGAGGGCCGTAAGAGACCCCGAAAGAAAATGGGGGCGTTGTGTAGAGGCTTGGGGGGTTATTTGTAATTTTATTTAGCTAGGAGGCCTCTTACACAACGACTGCATGAGCTCTCGACTGTCAACAACAACTTGTGAACATCAACTAATATGAATTAAAAGATTGCTCAAACTCGGTTCTATATTTTTCTCCGCGTAGTTCATATATCTGTCCTAATTTATTGAATATAGAAAAAATGAAAATCATGTCAATCGGTCGCTCCGTTTCATAACGGGGCATCTCGACAAGATAGAATTTATAGAATACTAACTGTCAAACGTATTGCTATTGCCATTGCCAAATCTGTATGTGGGCATTTGCTATCATAATATAATCATTTGCGCAAAGGTGTAGTGTAGGTAGGTTCAAGCTGATGTAGCGAATGCTTTGAGCTTTTGAATAATTTATTTTATCACTTGCGAAATGACGTCGGGTAGGTAGCTGATGTAGCGCACGTTTTGAGCTTTTGAACTCCTTAAATCTTTTATGTGGAAAATAAAAAAAGGATCTTTATCCTTTCTTACAAATGTATTTCTAGGAAAAATAAGAATTCATATTTTTGGACTACTATATAATAATTGTGCTTACGCATTCCTATATAAACAATGTAATATTTATTTTATATTCATTTGTGGTTTTGCGCGCAATAGATGAGCACTACTTACGCCTCCTTTACACTACTCGCGAAGTTTAACGTATTTCTCAAAGCAAAACAATGTCGGAAGTAAAAAAGAAGAGACGGCAATACTGTACGGAATACATTACATTCGGATTCATTGAACATCCCACAAACCCTCCCTCGCCTTTGTGTCTTCTATGTCTAAAAACATTTTCGAATGAAGCAATGAAGCCTTCAAGACTGCAAGATCATTTGAATAAAATGCATCCAGATAAGAGAGAAAAGAATGTAGCATATTTTCAAGACCTAGAGAAGAAGCATAATACTCAGGCAAGTGTAGAAAAACTATTTTCGGCGGCTGCTAAGCAAGATGACGACTTTGAGCTTCGTAAAATATCTCTTTGTTAATTGCTCAAAAAGGCAAACCACATAACATCGGAGAAGAGTTAATATTGCCAGCAATAAATGAAATAATAGCTACCGTGCTTCATAAACCGGCCACAGATATTATCCGCAAAATTCCTTTGAGTAATAATTCTGTGAAAAGACGAATTGATGAAATGGCTGAAAACATTGAAGAATCATTGTGCGATCACCTGAGGTCAAGTCACAATTCAGCTCGATGAGTCCACTTCACCAACTAATGACGCATTGTTATTATTATTTGCTAGAAATTTAGAGACCGATACAAAAGGCGAAACCATATTCAATATATTGGAAAAGTTTTGCGATGAGAAAGAGATTCCTTTGAAAAATATTATTTCAATTGCTACGGATGGCGCTATGGCTATGATAGGGTGCCATAAAGGCTTAATAGCGCACTTAAGAAATAAAATTCCAGATGTCCTTGGTGTACATTGCGTTATTCATAGACAACATTTAGTTGCTAGAAACTTAAGTGAAAAACTATTTCAATCACTGCAATATGTCATCAAAGCAGTCAATAAAATTCGCAACAGCTCTTTAAATGATAGATTATTTCATCAGCTTTGTGTTACTAATGACGAGGATTTCAATCGTTTGTTGTTTCATACTGAAGTTCGTTGGCTATCAAGAGGCAATTGTCTGACTCGATTCTACAACCTGTTTGACTCTGTTATAGAGTTCTTGGAAACTAAAGATACAGAATTTCAAGACAAGCTCATAACGTCAAAGAATGATATAGCTTACATGACAGACCTGTATAAATTGTTCAATGACATGAATCTCCAACTGCAAGGCGATAAACTAAATTTAATTAAAACAAAAAACGTCGTTGCTGCTTTCGCAGCCAAACTGCTTCTACACAAAAAGAATTTGGGCAGACGTGAGTTTCACAATTTTCCGAACATATCAGTATCATGCAGTAACGACAAATTGTTTGCCTACTGCCAACATTTGGAAAACCTCCACATTGACATCACCGAACGATACCAGAACATTTTGAACTTAGAAATACCAGACTGGGTGTTAGATTCGTTTTCAAATGTCAACACAGCAATGTCACCTCAGCTGGAAGAAGAACTTATAGAATTGACAACAAACGAGGAAATAAAAATCAAGTTCAAAAATGGTTACCAAGAATTTTGGCTACAAAAACCGATCTCGCAATTGTACCCTGGATTGTGGTCAATCGTTCAACGATTCTTAGTAGCATTTCCATCGTCATATTTGTGTGAACGTGGATTTAGTGCTCTGACAACACTGCTTACTAAAAATAGAAATCGTTTGCTTGTTACCGAACGTAGCGACTTGCGACTGTTCTTGAGAAAATTGGAACTTGATATTAACAAACTTATTAAACAGCATCAGATTCATCCTTCACATTAGTTTTTATAAAGTTGTGTTTCAATAATCATTCTTATTGGCAGGTGGAGCCCGTAAGAGTTAACTTGAGACCTAAGCGCCGTTGTATGTTACCTACTGCGCTTAGGTTTCAAGTTGCTGGTTATAGTAAAAGTTTCGTTTAGAATTCTCCGTTAATATACATATATATATATATGTGGCAACCTCGAAGGATCATTACGGCGTTAATTTAATCTTCGGCGCAGCACTCTTAAAATACAACTCTACCTAACTCCTAAAGGCAGCACTATCATATGTTTGTAATCTTTCATTCCTTTTATTATTACATTCTTACTAGTTCTTAAGTTATAACGAATAAGAAATAAATCTCTTCTGCGATTGGACGTCAAGCATAACACATCTTCTTCACTTGTTCCCACATCTGGTGACCTTCGTAGGTAAATTGAATATATTAATTTTATAGCAATGGCGCTAAACGATAGCCATGTGGTTTCTGGCAACCGGTACTCCGATCGTCAATATTGGGGATTTACCAAATTCAACTCCACGTCTACCACTACCAACAATGACCGAAGACAACATCGAAGCTTATTTTTATTCTCTGGACTTTTGGTTTAGCGCTTCTTCAATTTCCAACGATAATAGGAAATTCGACATCGTTCTTGCATGTGTACCGCCTAACAAGTTGATAGAGCTCCGCTGCATCATAGACGCTGCACCGACAAATTTTAAATACAAATACATTCAGGACAAGATCATTGAGCATTTTTCGGACAGCCAACAGCGGCGGCTGCAACGTGTTCTTAAAGATATGGCTCTAGGCGACCGACGCCCCAGTGAGAGTTATTTAACGACATGAAACGCGCAGCCGGGACGACTCTGAATGACAGCATTTTACACGATCTATGGGTAAGCAGACTTCCTCCGCATATGTACAAAGCAGCGATTATTGCTACAAACGTCGCTACCGTGGAAAAACTAAAGATAGCGGATTCCATCATCGAAACTATTGGGATGCAACCCAACCACGCGCAAGAGGGTCTGGCACTTAATGAAGTTTCGAGCTTGAAACCTGAAATAGCGGAATTGACTAGGCAAGTGCATAAGCTTTTCAATAACAAAGGATCAAATTTTCGTTCGCGGTCTCGATCTGAAGTCACGTGGACCTCAATGTCTTTAGGTAAATCGGATAAACCGATTTGCTGGTACCATAGTAAATACGGTACGAAAGCAACTAAATGCCGAGAGCCGTGCAATTATGTTTTGTTGAAGAAACCTTTTATAGGGCGTTTCGGCTGCTACGGTTTTAGAGTTGGGCAAACAGTCTAAAACCTTCAAGACATACCGTTTACGCATATACGATACGTCAGCAAAAATTAAATTTTTTAATAGATACCGGTGCGGACGTTTCCGTTATACCAAAATGCTACAACACAGCTCGAGCTTCTCCTAACGGTATGAAATTGTTTGCCGCAAATGGATCGCCGATTTCTGTATTCGGTGAGGCGATTCTGAAACTTAATCTAAATTTACGACGCGAATTTTTGTGGAATTTCATTATTGCTGATGTTTCTCAAGCAATTATTGGCGCTGACTTTCTGTCTCATTTCGAGCTTTTGGTCGATCTCAAAAACAGATGTTCTACTTGATCGCAAAAACCGAATTAAGAACGGTTTGCGAAATTGAAAAAAGTGTATATTCAGCATAAAATCTTTTAACGTGAAATCTAATTATTCGAATATTCTCGCAGATTATAGTGATATCACCCGCTCATCCGCTAAATTCACCAACAAAATCGTCGGTAGAACATCGAATTATTACCACCGGTCAACCCGTCTTCGCACGACCTCGACGTCTTTCACCCGAGAAGCTAACCGCCGCAAAAGCTGAATTTGATTCGCTGATGAAACTGGGCATTTGTCGCCCATCCAGTAGTAACTGGGCAAGCCCATTACATATGGTACGTAAGCCCGATGGAACGTGGAGACCATGCGGGGATTATCGTGGACTAAATGCAGTAACTGTTCCTGATCGATATCCGTTGCCATTTTTGCACGATTTCTCCAATATCTTGGCCGGAAAACGCGTGTTTTCTAAAATCGATTTAAAAAAGGCCTTTCATCAAGTGCCAATAAACAAAGAAGACATTTGTAAAACGGCGATAACGACTCCCTTCGGACTCTACGAATTTACGCATATGACGTTTGGTTTGAGGAATGCAGCACAGACATTCCAAAGACTTATTAACGAAGTCTTTCGTGGTTTAAACTTCGTATTTGTTTATCTTGATGATGTATGTATTGCATCCGTTTCAGAAGAAGATCATCAAAACCACTTGCGCCAAGTTTTCCAACGACTCAGGGAAAACAACCTAACTATTAACGTTAGTAAATCGGAGTTTGGCGTCTCGGAACTACGATTCCTCGGACATTCTATCACTAAAGATGGTACTCGGCCACTCCCAGAACGCGTTGAGGCTCTACGTAATTTTAAACGACCGGTTATCGCAAAGGACTTAAAGCGTTTTTTAGCGATGCTTAATTTCTACCGTCGTTTCATACCACATGCACTGAAGACACAAGCTTGCCTTTTCGATATGGTTTGTGGTAATAGACGAAACGATACTACACCACTTTCTTGGTCCGTGGAAGCAGCAGACAATTTTGCTGCATGTAGGGAACAACTAGTCAATTGTGCATTACTCGCTCATCCTTCGCACAACGCGGATCTTTCTTTATGGGTAGATGCATCAGATTTCGCTGCTGGCGCAGTATTAAATCAATTCGTGGATGGTAGTCTACAACCATTAGGATTTTTCTCTCGCAGATTCACTAGTGCTGAGAAAAGATACAGTACTTACGACAGGGAGCTGACTGCTGCATACCTAGCATTACGACATTTTCAATACATGGTCGAAGGTCGCCGTTGCCATATTTACACAGACCATAAGCCGCTGATATATGCATTTCAACAAAAGCTAGATCGAGCTTTAATCGACAAATACGTCAACTCGACTTCATAGCTCAGATCACCACCGACATTCGACATGTAAGCGGCGAAGATAATGTAACAGCAGACCTGCTGTCACGAATAAACTCAATTTCCGCAGAAACTTTAAACTATGATAACTTGGCTGAGGACCAGTCCAAGGACGAGGAGCTTCGAAATCTTTTAAATGGTAAAATAAAACACTCTCTTAACCTACAAAATTTCGCTCTTCCTTTTAGTTCCAGAAGCTTATGCTGCGACACCTCAACTGGCCGTGTTCGACCGTTCATAACCAAAAACTTTAGAGAAACGTTTTTACGATCAACTCACAATCTTTCACACCCAGGCATAAGGGGGACTACACGATTAGTAACAGAGCGATTTGTTTGGCCTGGTGTCCAGCGAGACAGTAGAAATTTTGCTCGCTGCTGTTTGCAGTGTCAGCGGAATAAAACTATACGACACAACCGAAGTTTGTTACAGCGTCAAAAATGTCCAACATTTCGTTTCGCGCACATCCATATCGACTTAGTCGGACCATTTCCACCATCCGAAGGAAACCGCTATTGTCTTACTATTCTGGATAGATTCACATGCTGGCCAGAAGCGTTACCTATACCAGATATAACAGCTCCTACTGTTGCCAAAGCATTACTAAACGGCTGGATTTCACGGTTTGGTGTACCTGTAACCATCACATCAGACTTAGGACGTCAGTGCTCGAGAGTGCCCTGTTTCAAACAATTACTACAGCTATTGGGTACACGACATTTTCGAACCACGCCTTACCACCCCAAGCAAATGGTCTTGTCGAAAGATGGCATCGTACGTTAAAAGCAGCGCTTCTATGCCATAACACTAGTCAGTGGACTTCATATTTACCACTTATTTTACTGGGCTTACGATCCACATACAAAACGACTTGGATGCAGCACCAGCCGATCTAGTTTATGGCGAGAACCTGCGACTACCTTTCAGAATTTTTCATCGATAGCAAACCAACATACAGCGAAGCTGATATGGCTCGCAACTACGTTCATGTATGCGAGATCTGCGACCAGTCGACACCACTTGGCACGCGAAACAAAAAGTATTCGTTCACTCCGGGTTAAAAACCTGCCAACAAGTCTTTATTCGAGACGATCTGGTGCGACCATCGCTATCGCCTCCATACAAAGGACCATACAAAATTATTCAACGATTTCCCAAATACTTTTTAGTGGAAGTAAACAACAGCGTTATTAAAGTTTCAATAGATCGCTTGAAACCTGCTTTCATCGCCACTCCACAGAGTGTCTAGGAGGGGAGTATTGTGGCAACCTCGAAGGATCATTACGGCGTTAATTTAATCTTCGGCGCAGCACTCTTAAAATACAACTCTACCTAACTCCTAAAGGCAGCACTATCATATGTTTGTAATCTTTCATTCCTTTTATTATTACATTCTTACTAGCTCTTAAGTTATAACGAATAAGAAATAAATCTCTTCTGCGATTGGACGTCAAGCATAACACATCTTCTTCACTTGTTCCCACATATATAATATACAGGTCACAATAATTAATTTGAAGTTAAAGTGGTTTTTAAATAGGTGAAAAAATGGGGGCGCTAAGAAAATATTTATTTTCAAAGTGGGCGGTAGACAAAATAACTTTGGGAACCACTGTTATAGACTATACCCGACAAGACTACGTACTTATCGAAAATGGAGATGTTTCCATTTATGAGGAATATGGGGCCTATTTCACCTTACTAATTTATCTTTTTTTGAAAATATAATAGCAGACGAAAATAGAAATGTTTACAGTAATAACGAACAAAATCACGACAGCCTAGGAATTATTACACAGGAAACAGAATCTGAAAATTTTGATAATTGAAACTTTATTAGAACAATTGAGACAAAACCATTTTAGGCAAAAAAGGGGTATAAATGTGTTAGGAACACTTTGAAATGGATAGCTGGAACACCAGACCATGATGACTTTGTAAAACTAATAACAAATTAAACGAACTAGTAATAAATAACAATAAACAATTCACAATAAATTCAGAAATTTTTAAAATAATAACAGAATTGACTAACACATTTAATAATATTAAAGGTGATACCACAAACAGGAAAATTAAAAGAAAACGAAGTCAATATGTTATACATGAATTGCAAAATTTAATAAATGCAATAATTTTTGGTAAAATTGGAGTTTTAAATGCAACAGTTTTACATTTTGATGAACTAAAAAACATAACATATTACCAACACGGTATAATGACCATAACTGAATTAATGGACATTTCTAAATTTAAAATAGCCCAAAAAGGGGACATAATTATAATTTATATTAAATACCCTTAAATAGAACTAACATGTAAGTACTATGATCTAAAAGCCATAGCTCAATTAGATGGTAAGCTTATTATTGACCAGAACATAACATATTATAACAATATTTTTTTTTAATATTCAACATTGTAAAACAGAAATTTCAAAAACCTGTTGTAAGCTAAATAAAAAAGCACATGTTTGTCAGAAATTTTAAACAAAAAAAAAGGAAAATGTAAGAAATTAGAAGAAAAAACTTGCAAATTGAAGAAATTAAACCAGGAGCGATATTAGTTTCAGGTAAAAATATTGTAGGCAATCAAACATTGATTGGAACATATTTAATAACATTTGAAAATAATACTGTCATAAATAATCAAACTTATGAAAACATTGAAACATAAATTTGGAATTATCTAAAAAATAACCATATAAATAATTTTGAAATTTTAGAATCTATCGAAACAATTAATAAGCTGTTAAAATTAGATATGATAAATATTTTAGTTGAACGGAACAAGAACATCACAGTTCATTCATTTTTTTGGTACATGATTTTAATCTTGAGAATACTTCTTATAACTTACATAATCAGTGGCAGATTTGCAGTCCTAGCCGCTCTAGGCCCCAGGCCATGTACCGTCCCGTTCTCAGCACCCATCATTATAGACTAAAGACATAATTCATGAATTTACTTTATTCCCATTTTTAATTGATTCAGAAAATTGTTTAAATAAAAGCTAGCGGATAAAGCTAGTTTATAATATTTTCCGAGATTTCAGGGATGATTGGACATTTAAATAAAACATTTGAAAATGGTTTAGGTTTTGTTTTTAATAAAATAAATGTTTAACTCGCACAATGTGTTACAAAACTCGTCTGCACTTAAGCGCAGCAAAACCATTAATCAAATCTTCGCAAAGCAAGATCGTTTAACCTATGCTCCGTCATTGTTGTGCGTAAATAGTTTTTCACTCTCCGGAAACAAGAAAACGATCTTTCTCCAGTACAGTTACTGGCAGGTGTAGACACACACATATGAAGAGCAATATCCACGTTTGGGTAAATGGTTTGAAGACCTTCGGTTCGTAACCATTACAACAAACTGACTGCACTCCTTCGCTCCTCATTTTTTATGCTGCAGTGAGAACGAAAATGAAGACATTCTTCTGTAAAATCGTCTTCTAAGTCATTAGAATAAATCATTTGCAATGCCTTGGCCTTATCTTCGACTTCTGAGATGTTTAGATTCGTCAGGTTGGTAATAAAGTAAAATTCATTGTAGAGTAATTTATAAGCATCCCGACGTCTTTTCAGTTCTTCTGACAATGTATCAATTACTACTAAAAAAGTATTTATTCTAAAATTTTCACTGGCATTTTTTTGTTGCATCTCTTCACCTGTATTTGTCTCGCCAGGAAGCAGCTTACGCTTTCGATTGCGTCGAAAATCTTTTTCATATTCCTGTACGAAGGGCAGTTTTTCGCTTTTTATCGAAATCATCGAAATTCTCTCTTGTTTCGTCAACAAAATGTATTAAAGTCTCGTACAGTTCTATGACAATGGTAATGTCAATTTCCACACTCTGAAGTTTTTTACTTGTGGCGTTAATGCGATCTAGTAAGCATCCCCAAAAAACAGCCATGAGGGCCGTTTCAAAACGTTCCAGTTTCAAACGAATACCTCTTGCTTCGCATATAACGGTTCTCTTCTGTTGTGTGTCACTTTCGATGGTGACTAGCGCTTTATGGATTTCATTCCAGGATTCACGTAAACTTTTGCATGCGTCTGCACGAGCTGACCAACGAGTCGTTGATAGACTTTTGACGGTGAAATGGGGTTGAAGGAGTTCCCAACGCTGAGTTGTCGCTGCTCTTGGAGTAGAAAAAAGAACGAACAAACCTCTTGGCTGCTTTCAGCTGCACATTCACCTACTAAATTCAGCGAGTGTGCTGAACAGGGAACATAGTCGGCAAGGGGTGAAATTTCCTTTATTTTAGCTTGCAGGCCGTTATAATTGCCTGACATGTTAGCTCCGTTGTCAAATGATTGCCCGCGGTAGTTTGAAATGTCAACTCCCAATTCAGCTAAAGTTTAAGTAACAGCATCTGTCGTTTATTGCGATTTGTGGCCTGTGTTTGGAATAAACTTGAGAAACCGTTCTACATGGTATCCATTAGGCAGGACATATCTGATTACATAAGTGAGCTGGTCTACGTGAGATATATCCGGTGTCGAGTCAATGATCAGAGAAAAATATTTTGCTGTTAATATTTCCATTACAATTGTTTCCAAAACTTTGTTTCCCATAAGTCGAATGAACTCTTCGCATGTTGTTGAAGAAAGATAACTCGTAAATCCTGAGTTTGGATTTCCATAACGTGTAATGTGTTTAGCTAAGAACGGATCGAACTCGGCGATAAGCTCTAAGGACATTAAATAATGGATTGATCCAAATTTTTCGTTGTGTCCTCTGAAAGGCAAACCAGGTGATGCAAGTGCTTTTACGCATGCAACTACTCTTTTCAGAATGTTTTTCCAGTAATTTATTTCTTCATCTAATTGCATTGTTAATGCGCGGTCAATGCGATCTAACACGTTGCTTCGTTCTTTCATATGCAGAACATATAATTTGTGAGTAAACGAATTCTTATGAGTTGACACTCGATGATATGAATTTTTCCAGTCATTGAAACCTTCTTTTTTGTCGAACTGACTCTCCCCGCCATTAAAAAGCAAACAAGGACCACAAAAAA
This sequence comes from Bactrocera tryoni, assembly GCF_016617805.1. Taxonomy (NCBI): domain Eukaryota; kingdom Metazoa; phylum Arthropoda; class Insecta; order Diptera; family Tephritidae; genus Bactrocera; species Bactrocera tryoni. Next base: position 3,023,958 of record NW_024395824.1, read on the forward strand.
CACATCCAGTACTTTTGGAATAAATTAGCCTCTTTCGTGGAACTTTTTCACCATTTAAAAGCTGACGTTCGAATAAATGACCGCACGCGCGTCCGCATGAGCTTGACTGACATGCGCGTAATAACAATAGGTTAGGTACATAAGTACCTATTCTTCCTAGATACTTTATATGTACGATGTACGAAATTATTTATAAGATAAGATTATATAAGCATACGGTTAAGATATTTTGCATTTGAGTTATTTCTTGTTAATTTTGTTGTTATCAGTGATTTTTTTGGCACGATTTGCCGCCTTTAATATCTGACCGCCCTAGGCGCGGGCCCACTGGGCCTTAGGGCAAATCCGCCACTGATAACAACACATAAGTATGTATATATCAATTTTCCAAGCTGTCTTCTTTCTTTCTGGCAACCGATATCCCATGTACGTTTATATACTCTTGCACGGTGGTACGTATCAACTAAACGAAATAGATACAGGGTTATATATGTATATATAAATGATCAGGGTGACGAGAAAAGTTGAAATGCGGTTGACTGTCTCTCTGTCCGTCCATCTGTGCAAGCTGTAATTTGAGTAAAAGTTGAGAAATCTCGATGAAACTAGGTATGTGAGTCCCTTAAGTACAAAAAAAATATTGTGCATATCTCCTAAACCGCCTAAGCTACAACAACCAAATTTGCTTAGTACAAATCTTATAGGAACTTCTACCGACAGCGTGAAAATGGGAGAAAATGAAAGATAACCCCGCTCACTCCCCATATAACGCTGCTGTTAAAGACTACTAAAAGCGCGATAAATCAATAACTAAATACGCCAGAGATATTAAATTGTATCACCGACATGGTATGAGAAAGCTGTAACGGAGACAATGTCAAAATTGTACTATGGGCGTAGCACCGCCCACTTTTAGGTGAAATCCCATATCTCCAGGCCCGACCAACCGATTTCGACAAAATTTAGTACGTTGCATTTTTATGCCACGTTGTTAAAATGGACGAAATCGGACAACAACTACGCCTACTTCCCAAATAGCACAATTTTAAATTAAACTTGATTCGTTCAGTTTCAAGAAACAAAAAATATAACGGGATAAAACCAAAATTTGTTTAAGAAATTAAAAACTAAAGAAAAATACAAAATATTTTTAAATAAGCAGAATACTTACATATTAATAAAAGTTATTGCCGACAAAGTAAAAATGTCAAAATGCAATGTCACAACAGACGCGATTAGAGAAATTAGAGCAGCGATAGTCTATCTAAAATATCACACAAAAAAAATCAAAATTCTACAAACTTTTATGTCCTTCCTGTTTTCGGTAACCATGCGCATTGATCATTGGCAACGCCGAATACCGATGAGCTGTACGAGATATACGACGACATTGACATACTTCAGCAAATTAAGAGACAGCGGCTACGCTGGCTAGGTCATGTTGTCCGAATGAATAAAACACTCCTGCTCTGAGAGTGATCGACCCTCCGGGGAAAGCAGAGGAAAAGGACGACCTCCATTCCGTTGGAGAGATCTGGTAAAGAACGACCTGGCTACACTTGGAATTTCCAATTTACAAGGAAGAACGACTGGCGCGTAATTGGTGTCTACGCCAATAGAGAAGAGGAATAATATTTGTGATATGTGCTAATGTTTTGTTTTGTATTTTATTGCGAAAATGTCACAAATGTGAAAGTGTGTAATGAGATGCGAAGGCGGACAACATATTGTAACGGATTTCTCGATAAATCGTCTACGATGTAACTCACTTTTTTGTTCGATCACTTAATTGTTAAATAAAACTCCAATTTAACAGATGCACATCTATCTTAAATCCCTGTTCCACCAACTTCACGCTTTACCACTCATTATCCGAATTAACAACTTTTTACTTATGCCTCATTTGCTCTTATCACGGAAAGTAGTCCTGGCCTCGCCTTCTTATACGTTTAGTGCTCTCTTAAACTACTAAAGCTGCAACAACCGAATTCGCTTAGCGTAAATATTGTAGGAACTCCTGCCGATACTGTGAAAATGAATGATGACTCTCCCTATATCACGGTACGGCCAAAGACACTACATTTTATTTCCAAGATGGTATGACATAAGTAATATCGGTAACGCGCTAATTGCTTCAATGGTAGTGTAGAAATTGCAAAATATCCAAAACTTGTTTTAAAATACCCAATCGATTTTGTTCCACAGTGGCAACATTGGCAAATGGTAGAAAAAATGTGAACGATTTTCGTATCAGTCATCCATGACAACAAGACGACTTCACCGCAGCAGGCTTGCAGTTGCTGCTGCCGTTAAATTAAAAACATTTCTAATTTTGCCGACGGCAATGGACTGCTGTAGTGTTGTCGCTAAGTCTAACAGTATTTTACCAACAGAAGCATAAAATAGCCATGATTATTCTTGGTAATAACAATTCATAATTTAAAACAAATGAATTGACCTATTTACCTGTTTTTTGCGCTAAAAATTTTGCTTTTAATAAAACATTAAAAAATTCAACAGTTTTAGTATATCAACAGCACACATGTACACATTCAGTTGGGTGATATGTCGCTGCCGTACGCAAAGTGTTCAAGAAGTTGACTTCAAGACGAAATTTGCAGACAAGAAAATTTAGCTGTCGTGCAGACGTTTTTTGTTCCATCAGTCTGCAATCAGCAATGGAATGAACACGTTAGTGCGGACGGATATTCATATTTGACGCAAATTAAACTAATTCTTACTCGATAAAATATCATATAGTCTCTTTTTTGTATAACAAATTGACCAACTATAATCTAATGGCCACTCACCCTGGCATACTACTAACTTTGATACAATAGGGGTATTCTCTTGCCTTGCAAAACCCTTGCACGGTGCACGAATTGCAAAATTTTCCACAGGGTGCAAAGGCACAACAACAAACACACGCAGAAAATTATTTACAATGGCTGTAAAATATGTCAGACCAAAACCCATGTTTATGTTTGTGCAATGACATTTTACATAAAGACATATTACGCCGTTAAATTGTTGAGGAAGGTAAGCTTTAAATAGATTTTACAATTTCTACTTAAGTTTTTTGTTAAGAATGAATTCAGAAAGTGCGCCAATTCACAATAGTCATTCTCAATAAACTGAGCGAATCAGCCGTTCATATATCACTACATTCTGCAATGGGTGCCCTCTTAACCTTGCATATTTCAGTATAGGATTTTTTCATTTTATGTCATCGTGCAATCTTGCAAGAGCAAGAGAATCCCCCTAATCATTTGCACGTGCACACATTCAGTCCGGCATACTATACCCGCTGATTCGCTTTGCCACAGTGTAAACGCAATAACACGATTTTATTTTGTGAGAGTCTTTTGCTTGTGGGCGTACCCAACCCTGATAATAGTGTGTAGTATAAATATTTTCGATCTTCGGTAGACTTTACCCTGTATGAATGGTCAGCATGTGAGGAACTCTGATTGAGTAGGTGAGCACGAAATAAAATACAGCCAGTGGGAACGCCGTTACCTTAAATTTTGTGAATCTGTTTCATTCTTTATTTACATAATTACCAGAGATAAAGCGATGCCCAACTGTCACTGGAAATGTGAGAACCGCCCACCTACCAAACTTTGAAGTTGACAGTTGACTGGATCTGGTATATTTTGACGTTTTGCCATTGGAATGACTGGAACTGCCAGATTGAAATTATACCAAAAATTTGTGTGAACAGAGGGATTTATTGCCGCCGTTCAAAATCACTAATAAAAAATCAAAATCATAGAAACTGTGACATTTAAATATATGTATTTCATGAAACGTTTTGCAATGTGATTAATTTTCAATTACCAATGATTAAAAACATTTATTACTTGAGAACTAACAAGCTTAATTAAATTTATTAAGTACTGAAAGATCAAAAGTCAGCTGTTTTAATGTATCATAAAATCATAAAAAAGGATTTAAGTAGTTTCGCCATATATTAAAAGTCCAATATATAATTTGCAATTGTAATAAATGTTGGGTGCTTTAATTTTAATGCCCAAAAATTATTATTTTTCCTGATCTAGCTACAATGAAAAATTATATAAAAAACGCTTAATTTGAGGCGCTCTCACACTGGAATAAGTTAGGCATCTCTTTATCCCTGCAAGTACTTATTTATTGCCCTACAAGACGGGGTATCCAATTCACAAAAACATTTAGAAAATTGTAAGAGTAGCAACTTTCGTCATAAAAAATTTTTGAATGTGTAAGAATGAGACGCACATATTGATAATGAATCCGTTAAAAATTGCCGCCATTGAATCGCCAATCGAAACAAAAATTTTAAGCATTGTAAATGATTTCAAGAGCCTAACATGATTTGAAGAGCGCCAGGTAAGTTGCTAATATTTTATTAATTAAAATAATAAGCTTTTCAGAAAAAGAAAAACCGAATAATTGGAAGAAGAAGTATTAAATAAATTTGATATATTATTGAAATTTCATGCAGCCACACATCCTCGGTAAATCAAATAATCCTACTAATACCATGCAACAATTCGTAATAATATTCGGTTAGGTTTGGGTGAGTCTCAGTGTGAAATATAACGCGCTATACCAAAGATGGATAAGAATGAACAAACATGTCTCATATTAGAGAGTTTAGCTAGTAATCTCAACATTCGACTGGACTCCGTATTATTTGAAAATTTATGTTATAACATTTGGTGTAAGTGAAAAATGTGTGCAAAGTGATTAACACTACCATTATTATTGATTGTGGCTTTATGTATGTACCTCGTGTTACAAAGCGTTTTTATTGTTTTCTCTTTTACTTATTTTTTTAGTTTTGACAATAGTGAAAACCAAACATTCGGCATTCAAATGTTTGGTTAGTGATACGCTTCTACAGCCGACATTGAGAACCTTGGTGAAAAGGTCGCGCAGAGTTCGGGTGAATCTGATACACAGGTAGGCATAGCTGCGTAATGCTTAATTTAACTATTTATTTATTATTTACTTAGTGTTTTTTATGTGCTTTTAGATGATACTCAACCCTTTCCAATTAGCTGGTGTGTCGTTAAATAACGTAACATTATATGTACATAAGTATTTGATTATATATTATTCCTAAAAATGTGGACAAGGATGTATGCGACCTTTACAAAGACTTGTATAAAATGTGCGTCGCTTCACCAATAACAATGCATACTTGTTTGTAGTGTCTTTGCCAGAATACGATCCAACAACACCATGGTCCCAACTGTAAAGTTGCATACTGTTCCGAAGATTATCGTATGGAGGCTTTAAATAAATACCATGGAGTTGCTTGTATGGGTGCTTTCCACTCAAACGACACACACCCAAAAAATGCATTGAATGAAATATAGAAGTAGGAGCAAACAAATAACTAGCACAACACATCTTTTAACATTTTCGATACTTCCAGAAAACGCAAACTGGTACAATTATGTTATTTGTTCGCTTAAGGCTTTGTATAACCAAAGCAACAAAAAAGAACATTTTCTCCAATCACTTCAATAATTCCAATCGCTAGTAGTGAATACAGAACAAAACATATGTATATCACAAAATGTTGGGTGAACACTTTCAATAACTATAACTTTTTGTAGCATTTTGTACAGCATTTACGGACGAGCAATTAGGTGCTGTAAGTAATGTTCCCTAAAATTGGTTAACATTTATTATTATTATATTTAAATAACTTAATACACATTGTTCTATATTGATTTGAAATATTATTGTTAAATTAGCTTACATGAGAGAAAATTGTGTGAATATTAAGAATTTTATTTACTGGCGTAGAAACCGCTTACGCGGTTATAACCGAGTTAACAACAGCGTGCCTACTTGTTTCTTCTTTTCGCAAGGTGGCGCCAATTGGAGATACCAAGCGAAGCCAGATCCTTCTCCACCTGGTCCTTCCAACGGAGTGGAGGTCTTCCTCTTCCTCTGCTTCTCCCGGCGGGTACTGCGTCGAATACTTTCAGAGCTGGAGTGTATTCGTCCATCCGGACAACATGACATAGCCAACGTAGCCGCTGTCTTTTAATTCGCTGAACTATGTCGATGTCGTCGTATAACTCATACTGCTCATCGCTCCATCGAATGCGATATTCGCCGTGGCCAAGGCGCAAAGGACCATAAATCTTTCGCAGAATTTTTCTCCAACACTCGCAACCTCGCCTTATCAGCTGTTGTCATCGTCCAAGCCTCTGCACCATATAGCAGGACCGAAATAATGAGAGAAAGGAAACATTTCGTCTTGCCCTCGTTCACTGCCAGACCCATTTGCTTCGATGCCTTATGCTTTCTGGAGAAAGCAGAACTAACGACGTGGTTGTTAAATCTAATGATATCAATATCATCAGCACACGCCAGCAGCTGAACACTCTTATTGAGATTGTACCTTCTCGGTTTAGTTCTGCAGCTCGAATTATTTCTCCAGAAGTAGGTTGAAGAAGTCACACGAAAGGGACTCGCCTTGTCTGAAACCTCGTTTGGTACCGAACGGCTCGGAGAGGTGCTTCCCGATCCTGACGGAGCTTTTGGTGTAGCTCGATGTCAGTTTATACAGCCGTATAAGTTTTGCGGGGATACCAAATTCAGACATCACGGCATAGAGGCAGCTCCTTTTCGTGCTGTCGAGAGCAGCTTTGAAATCAACGAAGAGGTGGTGTGTGTCGATTCACCTTTCACGGGTCTTTTCCAAGATTTGGCGCATGGTGAATATGTGGTCCGTTGTTGATTTGCCAGGTCTAAAGCCACACTGATAAGGTCTGATCAGTTTGTTGATAATGGGCTTTAATCTTTCACACAATACGAGTTGTTGAGGAGCCTTATCGACGATAGTTGGCGGAGATTGTGTGGTCTCCCTTTTTGTGGATTGGGCAGAGCACACTTAAATTCTAACTGTTGGGCATGCATTCGTCCGACCATATTTTGCAAATAAGCTGATGCATGCTCTTTATCAGTTCTTCGCCACCGTGTGTGAATAGCTCGAGCGGCAATCCATCGTCCCCCGCCGCGTTGTTGTTCATCATACAGGTAATTGCTATTCGAAATTCTTCACGGTCGGGCAAAGCAACGTCTGCTCCGTCGTCATCATCGATTGGGGAATCTGGTTCGCCTTCTCCCTGCGTTATGCTTGCACTGCGTTTTAGCATGCTGGGGAAGTGTTCCCTCCATAAGTTTAGTATGCTCTGGGCATCGGTCACTAGATCTCCGTGTCTTCCGTCTATCACATCATGATCGATCTGGTTGGGGGTTTTTCGATCCGGAGACAGCCAGGTAGCTTGGCGCAAATCAGCGGAGGTGTTAATTACTGATAACATAAAGGTGACCCGTTATTAGCTTTTACCCGTCTTATAAAGTAGATATTGTACGATTAAATTAAGTATAATGGACCCAAAAATCTTCATTTCAATGTCTTTAAATAAAATGTAATTTATAATACCATAAAACATTTATAATGACGAAACATTTAGTTCAATGGCATGACAAGGTGTGATGTTGTTTCGTTTTTGTCCCGTCAAAGACCAGTGTGAGAGCGGCTCCAAATTAACTTTTCTTTTCTTTTCTTTCTTTTGCATTGAAGGCAGATCAGACAAAATACTTGTTTTTGGGTAATTAAAGTAAAGGTAGGTAGGTAGGAGGGCAGCCTTGTTGTATTTCGGGCTCAATTAGCCCTAGCTGTGCCATATTGGTGGACTAGTCGTAGATCTGCTACCACGTTTCATCTTCTCTTTCAAACCTTTTTGTGGTTTCGATGAAGCAGCCTCGGCAGATGTTGTTGTAGGGCATACCCATTTTGGACGCATGTTCTTCAAATGGCCAATGCCCTGTTCCTGGACCTATTTAATAATTATTTAGTTCTTTTCTTGTCATATGTTGGCCATATCTGTTTAGCTACATTGCATTTTGCGTCTATTGAAATTCAGCATTGGGAGAATGTAGTCTGATTTATTGATGTGTACACGGAGTTCGTTTAGGATATCTTTATCTCCATAGTTCTTCTGATTCTAGCCTCCCAATTCTTTTATTCTTATTGCAGAGCATGCTGCTATTTGGTAAATATATGTCAATAGGTAGCTGGTGCAGCATTATATTAAGCGCGTCAGTCGGACATGACTTGATTGCACCAGTATCACCTGCACATGATGCTCCTTGTACTCCATTTAATTTTCTAAAGTTGTAGTGTTTCTTTAGCGCTGGCCACCACACCAGTGCTCCATATGTATGTATAGGTCTTATGACCGCCGTATGCATCCACATGATTAAACTAGGTTTAAGGCTCCAATTTTTACTGACGATTCTCTTGCAAGTGTAGTAGGCCGTATATGCTTTATTTATTCCTTTTCTGTATTTATTTTCCAGGACAATTTGGTGTCAATCTCCACCCCTAAGTATTTAGCTGAGGGGATAGAGAGAGTATTGTACCATTTAGCACGGAAAGTTGATATCGGGGGATTTTGGTTTTGCTTGTGAACAGCATCAACTCTATTAGGATTAACACCTAGTCCATTGTTTTTAGCCCATAGGTGTAACCGGCGTAGTGCTCTAGTAGCTAGTAGTCTAGGGTTTTAGATAGCGTCATTCGGGCAAACAAAATATTCCCTAGCGGTTGTGAGCGATGACCCCACAGCACCGAAAAGTATCGTTTTGCGGAAGTACAATCCCCCTCTCACCAGGATTACAGACACTCAACCGATATTATGACGCCCTACAGTACCCATTGATTTACTGGAGGGGACAAGAGGTATATCACATTAAATCTCTCAAGCCCTTACAAATAAAAAAATAACCTACATGTTCTTTTACTCATTCCATATAATGGTCCGTGAAAACAATTTTAATTTGTTGCTACGTTGTAGGACTTTACCATTTCAATCCTTGACGGATATGTACTTATGTAAAAATGGAAGGCAACGACGGCCGACTTGCATCAAATGGTGATCCTCCGGTCGTCGTTTGTAAACAGTTCCCGCATATGCATCAGTAAACTCAAGACGGCGACCTGGTATGAAGGTTGTTCTATAAGTGTCTTCGTTTGATAAGAGAGGGCATTGCTACTAGCCCATTTTTTTTTTTTTTGTTTTGTTGGTACACTCTTCATATGAACGTACTGGAAGTTTCATTTCAATCTGTCAATACATTTTTGTTTAGAAGCCATTTAGTGTAGCCATGTCATAGTATTTTTTTTTTAAATGGAAAAAACTGCATAGTGATAAAAGTCTTATTTTTAGAAGGTGCTATGACCAGTCAGAAACCAACGAACCGTATCAAGGTTTTCGTATAAAAATACAAAAAACAGTGGCTCTCTTCACTAAAAGTCAGGTATTCCGTAACTGACAGTGTTTAATGCACTCTATTAAGTGGCAAAAACGGAGAGTGTCGCATGTAAATTATTTAGTCTGACCAAAAGAGAAATTGCGTGCAAGCTAAATTTATGGAGCTGTTTCTACAGATTTGCCCGACGCCAACGAAGATAAACAGTTATATGATACCATCACTAAAATCATGATCCACGGACTATGCGGCGTGCTGAACCGTACGTCCTCATGAAGGACGGAAAATTCACAAACAACCAAATATACATGCGCTCTTATAGCCTTGACAGACGGAAATACAGATCCAAATTTATAGGTGACATAACATAAACTTCTTGTTTTATTATTGAAAATTTGAAAACAGCTGGCAGTGTTGTTTGTTTTACTTTCAAAATAGTTTAAAATTTGCAATTTAAACAATGTTGCCAACAAAAATGTCTAAAAATTTGAAAATTAAATGTGAGTTAGCACGGAGTTGTCTTCACTAACTTCTGAATTAATCCGGGTTTATGCAGTTAATCTGGATTAACGCTGCCGTCTGTCAATACTATTAATTGATAGGCAAACGAATGAAAATGGTTACCCGTAGAGAACACATATGGCGTATGGAAGGGGCACCTACTGTTAGTAATAATCTGAAAGACATCGTGTCCGTGGACAACAGCTGGGTGGCCCCATGAAGGCCACCATATGTATATATACAAGGAGCGTTCCAAACTAAACAGGACTTAAAAAAACAGAACAAATGGTTTTTCGGCAAAATGAATTTATTTTATTGAAAATAGTCTCCTTTTGCTTCAATACAGCTTTTGGCACGGTCCAAAAGCATGTCGGATGAGTGTTTTGGCTCGTTGGCCGGTATGGCCGCCAGTATGCCGGTTCAAGCCTTTTGAATAGCCTCTACGTCTGCATAACGCTTTCCTTTCATAGCCAAATGCATTTTTCCAAAAAGGAAGAAGTCGCACGGTGCCACATCAGGTGAATACGGGGAGTGGTTAATGGTTAAAATGTGATTTTTGGTCAAATAATCATCCTTCGAATCTTGGATTCTGAGCAATTTTTGGTCGTCAGTTAATTTGGGCGGAACAAACTGTGCACACTCCTTTTGTAAGCCCAAATGTTCGGTCGAAATGCGATAAATCGATGTTTTGGAGATGTTCAATTCCATTTCCATGAATTTCAATGATGATTTCGGCTGATGTTTGATGAATGCACTCACATTTTCCATGAAATTTCCGGTGATCGCGGATTTTGATTGGCCCACATGTTGATCGTCATTTATTTAATCACGACCACTTTGAAAACGTTGACGCTACGGATAGGCAATCACCGCCATAAACTTCTTTCATCGGTAAAAGTTTCACCAATTTTAAAACAAAATTTAATGCTGGCTCTTTGTTCGAAGCTCTTTTTTTCACCGATAACACAAACATACTGACACTTAAATCGTAATAACTTCATTTCCAGTCAATGAAATGTCATGAAATTCTAACTGGACAATCGATAAAGATAGCAGATTCTAACGCACTAGTCGGCATATAGATGGCGCCACTTTACTGTTTACTTTGAAACGTCCTTGTAAATAAACGAATAAGGGCAATAGCCAGGCCATTTTCACCATGAAATAGGGGAGTAACGCTACTGGATCGCAGCTTGCAAGACTTTCGGTGCGAAAGAATCTATTTGATTATCCAATTACCTAGCGGGTTAACGCGGCCTTAAGGCCTCGCGGTTGTGGGCTAAAGTAAAGTAGTTACAGGTAAATACTTGAACGTCTCATAATGACGGATACTAACGGCCAAATAACTTTGAAGCCTAATTAGCAAATGTAGTTAGCTCGGAAGGTAACCATACTAATCAGGTATTTTTGAGTTTACAAGAAAACCTGGGTAATGAAATAATATTAAAGCAAGTTCCTACATCTCATAAGACACAGTAATGACAACTGACGGCCCAGCTGTATATACCCTGTATACAGTGGCGGATTTGCAGTCCTAGCCGCTCTAGGCCCCAGGCCATGTGCCGCCCCTTTCTCAGCACCCATCATTATAGACCAAAGACATAATTCATGAATTTACTTTATTCCCACTTTTAATTGATTCAGAAAATTGTTTAAATAAAAGCTAGCGGATAAAGCTAGTTTATAATATTTTCCGAGATTTCAGGGATGATTGGACATTTAAATAAAACATTTGAAATTGGTTTTAGGTTTTGTTTTTAATGAAATAAATGTTTTACTCGTACAATGTGTTACAAACCTCGTCTGCACCTAAGCGCAGCAAAACCATTAATCAAATCTTCGCTATTCAATTTCTATAAAATCAGCTTCTATATTAAGCAAAGCAAGATCGTTTAACCTCTGCTCCGTCATTGTTGTGCGTAAATAGTTTTTCACTCTCCGCAAACAAGAAAACGATCTTTCTCCAGTACAGTTACTGGCAGGTGTACACACACACATCCGAAGAGCAATATCCACGTTTGGGTAAATGGTTTGAAGACCTTCCGTTCGTAACCATTTAAACAAACTGACTGCAATCTTTCCTCAATTCTCTTTCCTCTTTTCAAAATCCTCATTTTTTATGCCGCAGTGAGAACGAAAATGAAGACATTCTTCTGTAAAATCGTCTTCCAAGTCTGTAGAATAAATCATTTGCAATGCATTGGTCTTATCTTCGACTTCTGAGATGTTTAGATTCGTCAGGTTGGTAATAAAGTAAAATTTATTGTAGAGTAATTTATAAGCATCCCGACGTCTTTTCAGTTCTTCTGACAATGTATCAATTACTACTAAAAAAGTATTTATTCTAAAAATTTCATGGCCATTTTTTTGTTGCATCTCTTCACCTGTATTTGTCTCGCCAGGAAGCAGCTTACGCTTTCGATTGCGTCGAAAATCTTTTTCGTATTCCTGTACGAAGAACAGTTTTTTCGCTTTTTTTCGAAATCATCGAAATTCTCTCTTGTTTTGCCAACAAAATGTATTAAAGCCTCGTACAGTTCTATGACAATGGTAATGTCAATTTCCACACTCTGAAGTTTTTTACTTGTGGCGTTAATGCGATCTAGTAAACATCCCCAAAAAACAGCCATGAGGGCCGTTTCAAAACGTTCCAGTTTCAAACGAATACCTCTTGCTTCGCATATAACGGTTCTCTTCTGTTGTGTGTCATTTTCGATGGTGACTAGCGCTTTATGGATTTCATTTCAGGATTCCGCGTAAACTTTTGCATGCGTCTGCACGAGCTGACCAACGAGTCGTTGATAGACTTTTGACGGAGAAATGGGTTTGAAGGAGTTCCCAACGCTGAGTTGTCGCTGCTCTTGGAGTAGAGAAAAGAACGAACAAGCCTCTTGGCTGCTTTCAGCTGCACATTCACCTACTAAATTCAGCGAGTGTGCTGAACAGGGAACATAGTCGGCAAGGGGTGAAATTTCCTTTATTTTAGCTTGCAGGCCGTTATAAATGCCTGACATGTTAGCTCCGTTGTCATATGATTGCCCGCGGCAGTTTGAAATGTCAACTCCCAATTCAGCTAAAGTTTAAGTAACAGCATCTGTCGTTTATTGCGATTTGTGGCCTGTGTTTGGAATAAACTTGAGAAACCGTTCTACATGGTATCCATTAGGCAGGACATATCTGATTACATAAGTGAGCTGGTCTACGTGAGATATATCCGGTGTCGAGTCAATGATCAGTGAAAAATATTTTGCTGTTAATATTTCCATTACAATTGTTTCCACAACTTTGTTTCCCATAAGTCGAATGAACTCTTCGCATGTTGTTGAAGAAAGATAACTCGTAAATCCTGAGTTTGGATTTCCATAACGTGTAATGTGTTTAGCTAAGAACGGATCGAACTCGGCGATAAGCTCTAAGGACATTAAATAATTTCCATTGTGGATTGATCCAAATTTTTCGTCGTGTCCTCTGAAGGGCAAACCAGGTGATGCAAGTGCTTTTACGCATGGAACTACTCTTTTCAGAATGTTTTCCCAGTCATTTATTTCTTCATAATAACAATAGGTTAGGTACCTAGGTACATATTCTTCCTAGATACTTTATATGTACGATGTACGAAATTATTTATACTTTGATACGCAAAAATAGTGATTTAGGAAGATTATATAAGCATACGGTTAAGATACTTTGCATTTGAGTTATTTCTTGTTAATCTTGTTGTTATCAGTGATTTTTTTGGCACGATTTGCCGCCCTTAATATCTGACCGCCCTAGGCCCGTCCCTCCTGGGCCTTAATGCAAATCCGCCACTGCCTGTATATTTTTAAATTTTTTCCGACTTGCCAGGGGTACCCATCCACAAGATGAAACCGCAAGTTTGCGTGCTTGTCATACTGATGCTCAACCTGTTTACGCCCAGACTGTGCAATGGCACTAGGTTACATACAACAGAGCTGGCCTTCGTTCAGGCCACCTTTCTTGCTGATTGGTCCCTGCCGGAGAGACAGCATTGATATCCAAAATCCCTTTCATTTCTACAAACTTACCCTTCCCGTTCAAACGCCTACAATATCCTGTAGTAGTGGCTTTATCTGTCACAATAAAAAAAAGTCAAAGACAAATTGTAAAAGTAGCCGGCAACCACTTGGGCACTCCTTTCTTCTGCCATAAAACGCTGTAAGTAGGTTGCTTGCGTGTGTCGAAAGCAAGAATTTTTTATATAAGCAGAAAAGAGTAAGTCAATTTTCTTTTCCGGGAGGTGATGCATTAAAATGATTTCTAACTTTCTACGACCCGAGATAAGAAACAATTATATAAGCATAAACAACTCTCCCAATTTAAATTACTTTATTTCTGATAATGCGAATAGTCATTATTTTAACTGTTAATACAAAATTTATTTTCACTACCGTGAGCCAAAGCTAGTAACAAATGATGGAAATAGCACCGATTCTATTAACAGTATTCTTAGCGCAAGACAACATGTTATTAATGATCAGCAAACATCAAATTTTTACCCGTCAATGAGTATGATACTAAGCGAAAAACTGAATATATTATGTTAGATATATTATAGTTCAAAGAAAAATTTTGTAAAATCTTTCCATATATTACCCCACCTCCCACACACCGCATATACTTAGTTTCGTTATTATTAAGGTTGATTGAAATACTTTAAAAAAAAAAAACAGAAACTTTCAATTTAATGGGAAATGTCTATTATCGTACGAAAGAGCATTTTTCTGCATTTATTTTTTGGCCGCGGCTACGTCTGAGATGGTCCATCCGTTAATTTCAATTTACGATGACCTGTTCGAGTATTATGACTGGTTACTGGCGAATGACACTCGTCATGCCTTGCTCGAAGGCCTAAATCGAAACGGGATTGTCCGCATAGACTTTAAACCTTACATATCTCCACTGGAAAAAGTCTAAAGATGTGATATCTACCGAACTTGATTTACAATCCACCGGCCTAAAGCGTAAAATTATCCGCTCACCGAAGTCTTGTCTCAATGAATCCATTGATTGATACGATGTGTGGAAAGTGGCGTCGTCTCGTTGAAACCAAATGTCGCCGAGATAATAAGCTTCAATTTCATGTATCAAATAGTCGTTGTCGTGGCGCGATGACGGGCGCCATTGACGGTTATGCTCTCACCGCCATCATTTTTGAAGAAATATGGACCGATGATTCCATCGACCCTCAAACTACGTCAAACCGTTGTTTTTTCTTGATGAGATGGCAGCTCTTGAATCTCTTCAGGTAGTCAGGTTCGTCTCAAATATGACAATTTTGCTTGTTTATATATCCATTAAGGCAGAAATGGGCATCATCGCTGAACAGAATCAGGCTCGAAAACATCGGTTCTTCTTGGAACTTTTCAAGAGCCCATAGATCGAAGCCATATCGCTTGGGAAGGCCGAGCGGCTTCAGATCTAGCTCAAGCTGTATTTTGTGCGCTTTTAATTTAAGATATTGAAATAAAATGCGCCAAATCATTCCACACGTTACTTCAAGTTGCTGAGAACGGCGCAGAATCGACTGTCCACCATCTTCGTCGGACATCGACACACTCAGCCATATTTTCTTTACTGCGTGCTGGTCGTAGTCTATTCGGTAGAATATTATCCAATAACGAAGCTTCTAATATGGGTGATGGTGTTGCAAATAGTCAGTAGGTCGATTAATTTGACTATAAGTTGAGCGAAGTACGGGAAACATATTCTTTACAAAACATGAATTTCCGTAATAAAGTTGAGCAATTTGTAAACGTTGCTCAGGCGTAAATCTTTCCTTCCTGAAATGCCAGACAATACCGATTAAAAATAATATGACAGTCTCACACGACTCACGAGTGATCTGTCAGAAAGAGACTATTGCATCACCCATTAGCTTATTGTATGCCGAATATGTAAATCAGTGTGCGAAATATCTTCACAAAATTACGTTGACAGTTTTTTTTTAAATATTATGTTGGTTAGCAATGGATATGAATAAAATTAGTATAGACCTTGATTTAAAAATCATATCTCTAATACGGTCATCCTCATGAAGTAGGAATTTAACACTGACCCGAATAGGAAAATTATGTTAGCAGATGAGGTGGATCCCCAAAGATTCAACCTTAGGTCTTAAGCTTAATACAGTTTTCTGAATATGTCAACCAGAAGATCGGAAATAACTGAATAAGGGTTTTATGATTTGCACCAATGTCTAGAGAAACAACTATATAAAACATATCCACTTAATTCCATTCAAATATTACACATATTTACCAATATAAACGCCATAAATTTAAATGGAAATTGGTATATTTAGGCTAGGGAGATATGGTTTGATTGCATTAACCTTTTACATAACTCAATATCATATTTTCACACTAGTTTTTGATGATAATTCACACCCGAAGTATAAAAGAAATGCTACGTACTTCACATACAGACCATCGTACAGAGTATAGGGTATTTCTATAGTACACTTCAAAAGTAGACCGATAGGAACAGCAAACGACGCCATATTTTTTCCCACTCTTTTAATATTTCTCTTCAATAAAGTTTGCCATGTCATCATGAAAAGATAAACAATCCAAAAAGGAGTCATGTTTATTAAAATTTACTACCGAAATTTGGATTCAGTGGCCTTACCTTTAAGAGCTTTTCGCCCAATTTATGGTCGTCATAATCGTACTGTCAGATCAGCAATTGAGCGTCAAGTAGAAAAATTTTAATCCACAGGCACAATTTAAAATGTTCCTATGACAGTGAAATAAAGAAGTGCCCGTAGCGACAAGTATATTGCTGCCGTTAGCGCATCAATTGAGGAAGACCCAAATCAGTCTCTCACATCCCGTTCTCAAGCGTTGGCCATCTCTGTGACGTCGTTGTGGCAAATTTTAGGAAAAGATCTTGGCCAACTTCTTTACAAAATCAACCTGATGCAAGAACTGAAGACGCTTGACCACCAGAGTCGTCGTATGGTCGTGAATTGGACTAAGCAACAATTTGAAAATGATCGGGATTTTCATTGAAAAGCAAAATATGCGATATTGGTCAGGCACCAATCCACATGATGCACTATTGCATACTGAAAAAATTACGGTTTAGTCCGGTTCATGAGTCGGCGGCGTCATTGGACAGTCCTTCATCCGTGATGATCAAGACTGGCACGTTACTGTGAATGGGAATCACTACCGGACGATATGGACTTGGACAATATGTGGATTCAACAAAACGGTGCCACAAGCCACGAAGCGAATGTCACAATAAATGTATTGAAAATTAAGTTTGGTAAACGTGTTATCTCACGAAATGGCCCAGTCAATTGGCCGCCTCAGTCGTGCGATTTGACGCCGTTAGACTATTTCCTGTGGAACTACGCCAAGTCTATGGTCTATGGTCTATGCCAACAAGTCAGCGACGACTGATGAGCTCCGTACGAATATCGGACCACCGGAAATTGGGTTTAGTGTCTGGCCTTCTGCAAGCATGCCCGTGGTAGTCATGCCAACGAAATCGAGTTCCATACATCAATGCAACAAATGTGCTATAACAGAATTAAAAAATTTCAGTGATATCCCAAACCATTTTTTATTAAAAATATCTTTTGTAGCGGTCTTATTGAAACCCCATTATCATAAAATATATAAATTGAGCACTTTTTCACTCTACTTACCGTGGATATTTGTTAGCGGAGAAAATGTCTTTGCGAAAGCGATCTAATAAAAGAGTGAATGTCCGCACGACACCGCATCGTATCGAAATCAAAAGGGGCTTGTGCGCTGTCAGTCGGTCCCGTTTGTTAGTTATGTGTTGTATTCGTGATGCGGTGCTATTTGTGCGCGCGTGATGTGGAATGTAAGAAGAGGTGTATGGTGAAGATGTGGTGTGTAATGAAATGTGTTGTCTATGATGTGTGTGGTGTAGCAGTGTTAGACTGTGAGGGGGGGTAAGAGGCGCATTTAGCTATCCCGACCCCTTGTAACGTGGCTTTCACCACCTTACAATAATTTACGTCAACACCACTACACCCGGCCTCAACGTAGAGCTTTCCACCATACCAGCATTATCCTAAACTTCATCTCACCGCACTGACCAAAGCTACGCACACAACTCACCCCACTACACTGACGAAAGCTGCGCTGTGCTGCTGTGTGGACACTTCATCTATTGAATTAAATCTTTTATTTGCTAAGGGTTCATGGGTCCCAAGCTGACATTGGAGTGGCTGAGCATACCTCAGCTATGGACGAAACCCCATTACAAATGGCGCCCGAGCAGGGACCTGATTTTGTGAGTGACAGTGGAAAACATGAAACGGTCACCAACGCTCATGAATTAGGTTCGCCACACCCCCCGCACAATCATAAGCATCGCAGTACTCCAGCGAAAAAGGCTCTAACGCTTGAGACGGACACGACCAGTTGGATTTACTGGCTGAAGAAGGACCGATTAATCACCGAGTGCAGACGACACCACATCGCTGTCGAAGAACGCACCGTAGCAGATCTCCGTAGCGAGCTGAGCGCCTGCATCCGTGCAAAGCGCCACAATAAATCCACGGAGGATCTGGTAAAGGCATTGGAAAAGGAAATGAAGGATGAAGATAACGCCTCCATACCCGTTCCAACCACCACAGTGAGAATCCCCAGCAAAGCGATAGCAACACGTGACATCACATCATCTGCAAAATTGCCAGATTTGGAGGTTATGAACTCCGTGCGGCGATGGAACATACGCTACAGCGGTCGCGAAAATTTACACGACTTCTTAGAGCGATGCGAGGAACTCGCCGAATGCTACTCGATAGCAAATAACCAGCTTCTTGCTACTATGCCGGACATTTTGCAGGACAAAGCGCTGCAATAATTTCGTGTAAAACGCAACTCCATCAACACGTGGGACGACTTTCGTTACGAGGCTGAGCGGTTCTTTTTACCGAAACGTCACCTCGCACATCTGGAGGAAACCATCCATCAGCGCAAGCAATTTCCCAGAGAGAAGGCAAAGGACTATGTGCTGGCTATCCAAACGCTTATCCACCAGCACCCGAAACTTCGCGATGAAGATCACACCGAACGTATCTGTGTCGATCTAAGGGTGGAGTATCGCTTGTATGTCCGTCGGAGCGATTTCAACAGCGTGGACGAACTACTCGAATTAACGGAAGAATTCGAATTGTTGAAAGGCGAGGAGACCAGGCAAGCGAGAAACACCAATCACTGTTTGACGGCGGTAAGTAATAAGTATTGCAGCGAGAACGTTTGTTGGCGATGTAAGCAGCCGGAACACCGAAGACGCCAATGTCGCAACCAGCAGCGAATATTCTGCTCCCGCTGTGTCGCGAGACTGCAATTGTCCTACAAGTGCGATAGTGCGAGCTACTCCGTCCAGGTCCTGTACAACAGCAGAAACAAGATGGCCGTTATTATTTGCCCATTACTGTCGCGGGCATGCAGATCGAAGCCCTGGTGGACACCGGAGCCACGCTCACATACATGGGTAAGGAACTTCAGCGTCATCTAGACAAACACGGAATTAAAGCCAAACGCAAGACCCGTCGCATTCAGCTAGCTAACCAGACGTATATACCCAGCACGAAAATGTATCCTGTTAATATAGGGCTGGGTGACAAGTCTACGCACTTACTCGTATCAGCTCTACCGACGCTTTCGGAGCATGTCATCTTAGGCATGGATTTCTTAAGGAAGCGAGACCTGACTATCACCATCGATGGTCAACCCCTAACCGCCACACTCCTGAGCACACAGGCACCTACCGATCACCTTGCTATGCTAACCGAAAGGCGACATCTTACGGAAAAGGAGAATCATCAGTTGAACACACTCCTCACTGGAAACGCGGCAGTGTTCTCGGGACATGTGATTCGACTTAAACACGATCGCCCATTGAAGCAGAGATATTATCCGCGCAACCCAGCGATGCAAGAAGTAATCAATCAGGAGGTGAACGAATTGATTGCAACCGGCCGCATCGAAGTCTCTAAAAGCGCTTACAGCTCCCCCATTGTGTTAGTGCGAAAGAAACAAGGAAGTTGGCGAATGTGTATAGACTACCGGCAACTTAACGCATCAAGTATACCAGACGCATACCCACTTCCCCAAATAAACGCAATCCTAGACCAGTTGAAGGAAGATCGGTTTATCTCGACCATCGACCTGAAGAACGGCTACTGGCAAATTCCGCTACACCCCCGCTCACGCCCGTACACCACATTTACCGTACCGGGGAGAAGTTTATTCCAGTGGCGAGTGATGCCTTTTGGGCTGCATTCGGCGCCAGCAACATTCCACCGTCCTGGGATCAGAACTACAGCTGAAGGTCTTCGCCTATCTCGACGACATCATTGTAATGGGAAACTCTTTCGAAGAGCACTTGGACTACTTGCAAGCAGTGTTCACGCGCCTTCAACAAAACCGCATGCAGATAAACTTTGAGAAGAGCAAGTTCGTGCAGCAACGCCTCCATTACTTGGGCCATGTAGTCAGCAACGAGGGTATTCACACCGACCCGGCTAAGGTGGCAGCCATTGCCGACATGGCAGCACCTACCACCATCCGAGAACTACGCCGCTTCCTGGGAGCAGCCTCGTGGTACCGACGTTTCGTAGCAGACTTCGCCACAATATCAGCACCGCTGAACCGTTTATTGAAAAAGAACCAGCGTTGGTCATGGGATGCCGAACAAGAAGAAGCATCTATTGAATTAAATCTTTTATCTGCTAAGGGTTCGTGGGTCCCAAGGCTGACCCTGGAGCGGCTGAGCATACCTCAGCTATGGACGAAACCCCATTACACCCTTTAGGCGACTGTTTAGCCTGGGAGTCAATGCAGCTGATGTATCGTTGCCACAACGCTGCTAAGGCCCTTGGATCGACGTTGTTGTGGTCCAGGCTGTCGACGCCGCATGGATGATCCAATTCGCTGGTGTACGGTACAAGTTGCGGGTTGAAGTCGAGTCTCGAAGCTGCGATGCATGGGTGTTCGATTGCCGTCGCGTATTGAGCTGCGATGTAGCAGCGTGTGATGAGGCCTGCTGCAAATTTGACATTGACCCCTGGACTCACACTCTTGAATCCTATGCGTATGTGATATTCATTTCTGACATTGTCCGTGTGCCTGGGCAACTTGCTGTCGCTGTCGCATCCCTCTGAAGATCCCACAATGGTGCAGACGATGTGGGCGTCGACATAGGGGGCATCTTATATGTACGATACCCTTTCGAAGTCAGTGATGATTGATTGCCACCCCGAGGAGCGGCGCAGGTTGCACCTGATGTTGCAGGTGCTGTTGCAACTGTTGTGGAGATCCTTTATGTATTCTTTCCATCAACGGCTGAAATTGTGATGGAGAATTTTAGCTCTTTCCCATCGATTTAATAGGGATAGCGACTCCACGCCTGGCTCAGGAATGGTCAGAATGGGTGCTCCTTTTAGATGCCTTAAAGGTAAGGCGGTAAAATCTGATGGGTCTTGCGAGAGTTCTGTGAGTGGCCGTGAATTGAGAACAGCTTACATTCCATTTAATAACGTCGTGAACTCTTAATAATTTGTAATTTCCAGTTACCCGTTTGAAAAGGGATTTTAAGCTCTTTACAGCTGATTTCCATTAACCGCCCATATGAGGAGCGCTTGGGGGTATAAATTGCCAATTGATACCTTGAGGGGCGTACTTTTGTACGATTTCAGGTGACACCTGTTTTAGGAAATCCACAAACTGTTTTCCTGTGGCTTGTTGCACTCCAATGAATGTTTTGCCATTATCATGATTTTTGATGGGTAGCCACGTCGACCGACAAAGCGAGCAAATGCCGCGAGAAAAGCCTCCGTCGTCAGATTACTACATAGCTTAAGGTGTACTGCTTTTGTCGTGAAACATACAAAGCCATCCACATAGCCTTTCATGAGAGTGGGAGATCTTAGCATAGGCGCCTTTATCTGAAAAGGCCCAGCAAAATCAATACCTGTTGTGGTGAAAGGCAGAGCGAAATTGCAGCATTCAGGTGGAAGTGCTGCCTTAATCTGCGTTCGCAACTTCTGTTTGTGCATAGTGCAAATCTTGCACGTGAAGATGCAGTTCTTGATTTGTGTTGCATGAGGCGATGTTCGACGTGTAGCGTGAATATGTGGATGTAATTGAGGATTAATGTGGCAAATGGAGACCTCTCTGGAATTATTATGGGGTTGCGTTAGTTGTATGTTAGGCTTGAAGTAGCAAGCCGACTATTGGCACGAAGAAGACCTTTCATGTCTAGAAATGGGTTTTAACTAAGAGTGAGCTCATTTTATCAATTGGCTTCGATGTCGCATTCCATTGGATGCCTAGGGGTTTTGTTGTACTTTCCTTTTCGAATATAAGGAAACAAATTTTCGTTTGGTATGTTTTTGAGCATATTTGGGTGGTTTTGCGTAATATTTTTTAATGGAAACCCTGCGGATTTGAGGGCTTTTGTTACCTGTGATAAGGCCTCGTATGTTTGTGGAAGAGTGTGACTTCCAGAGAGAATATCGTCTACATACGTTTGAGTTTTTAACACTTCAGTTGCCAGCGGAAATTTTGACTTTGTGTTGTCTGCCAATTCGTGGAGTGTTCGAATGGCTAGATATGGTGCACAGTTAACGCCAAATGTAAATGTTTTTAATTTGAAGTCGCGTAAAGGACTGGTGAGGGATCTTCGGAACATAATACGTTGAAAATATTGATCGTCCTTATGTACGACTATTTGCCGATACATTTCTTCAACGTCCCCATTTAATACGTATTTGAATATACGCCAATTTAATATCAGGAGCATTAAATCTGGTTGGAGTGTGGGTCCCGTAAATAGGATATCATTTAGGGAATTCCCGAACTTATGGGTTTTGAGGCATTAAAGACAACTATTAATTTTGTTGTTTTCTTGTCTTGTATTTACTACTGCATGATGTGGCAGGTAAAAGGAGTAGTATTTGCCGTTGACGATTTTTTCCCCTGGGTTTACTTCCTCCATGTGATCTAATTGAAGGTATTCTTCTAACACACCATCATGTTCTGATTTGAGTTCACCTTTTTTAACCTTCAAGCGGGCGCGCCTTCTTTCGTAACAAAAGCGGTCGCTCGTAGTCTTTTCGACGCCTCAATTGAAATGCGACATTTAAAGTGGATTAAGTTGTTGAATTCATTTTTTTTAGTTTTAGTTATTATGTAATCATAAAATAATATTTTACAGGAAAAGTATTTTTTTGTCATTTTAAATGAGGGAAAAACATAAAAAGTAATATAATTCATTGAATGCAAAGTAAATTCATTAATCTTAACACAAAACCAAACAAATTTTTTTCAAAATTTGGGGAAAGCAAAAAAATTCATAGAATATATTGAAAAGAATGTAAATACATAAATATATTTTTAGAAAGTTAGAATAGTTCAATAGTCAGATTCATCAGATTCATCCGTCACAAAACGCTCATTGCAAATAAATACCGTATGGTCTTGACAAATATTTCTTTCGCAGATTTTGCATTGGGTTTTTGTCTGCCTTCTTTTTTTTGCTGGACATATTTTGCAGCTTCCTCTACTGGCTTCGGATGTACTTGCCTCACTATTGGGCTCATCATCTAATTTCAAAAAACCTCTTATATTTCTTTTAAAATTTCTTGGTTTTTATCAGCTATGTTCTTTCGTCATTTCTATTCCCAATTCGCGTAGAAATGTACGTCTTTTTTCGATAACTACATCATTTTCTCTCAAAATTACCATTGAGTTTACTCCAGCAATATTTAGCAAACGAAAAAAAAGTGTCAATGGCCACCTATTGCACTTACTTGATACGAAATACAGTTTTACCTTTTTTATCTACTTCATCAACTCCACCTTTTGTTTTGTTGTAAAAAGTTATAATAGCTGGTTCAAAATTTAGTGCTGGTGTCAATTTCAGCTGTACGATGAAGTGATGAAATCAGAACAACAGATCGGTACATACGATACCAGGGTAGAAATATTGGAAAACCCAAATTGACTAGAATACTCTGGCTTTCCCTTCGCAATGAAACACGAATTTCTTTTTTATATTTACGCAAAGTGCCAACAACAGACATTTTATCATTTGTGGCTAAATCTTTTACCAAAGGAATGCTGGTGAACCAGTTATCAATGGTCAAATTTCGTCCGGTTCCAGAAATTGGTGAAATTAACCTTTTTACAACATCACTTCCTGAATTACTGATTTGAAACGGTCCTTCTGGTTGTCTCCCAGCATAAAGCACATTATTCAACGTGTTAAAGTTTTTTGAATCCACTAGTCCATAAATCTTTAGCCCATATTTGTCAGGTTTTGATTTGTTGTATTGTCTAAAAGGACATTTTTCGCGGAATCCGCACATCATTTCATCTATTACAACATTCTTACTAACAGAATAAGGAGAAAGGCAGTTTTCTGTGAACATATTTAGCACTTCTCGTATGGGCGCAGCTTTATCTTGGGCTCAGCGAAAACTTCTTGTGGATGCATCATCAAACCGGAGAGAGTTTAGAAGAAATTTCAACCTTTTCAAAGGCATAGTATTTGGAAATATGGCAATACCAGTAGTATCACTATACACATCCTCCAAGTTTCCATGAGACATTCGTAAGGTTCCAGCAATATATAATAATCCGAACAGGGCCCGAATCTCAACAGAATCGGTAGTTTTACAATCTCGAACTCTGGAGTATGCACTTTCTTTTTTCTGTATAAATTCGTTAGTATATTTTACTACTGTCGTTATAATTTTATCGCATAAGAGAAAACCCCATGCTTTTATAGATGTTGTTACGCCCATGCCTTTTCCAAGAACACCAGCCTCTTGAGTCAATATTATGGTGTGGATACCTGACTCTATCACTATTTGATTTTTCCCATTTTGAAACATTATCACGTGCCATGAAGTATGCAGCTCTATCAGCCAAAGGAATGTTTTCCTCTTCCGAGTTACTTTTTTCGTTTGAATGTTCCATTTCTTCATCAGATTCCACATCTGGTCTACATTGAGATATTTCTGATTCCTCATTACATTCCACATCAGATAAGTGGTCAGAGACTTCTGATTCTTCATCACATAAAGTTTCATCACTTTCATCATCTTCCTCTAGGAGAAATTTCATTATTTCACTTTCACTTATTCTTGTTTTATCCATTTTTACCAATAACTGCAACACTTTATTATATGAGGAAATGTGCACAGAGAGTCGCGCGTAAACTAAAAGACTTCAGGCGCGCGTAGTCTTTTCGACGACTAGAGGCAACTGAAGTAAATGCTCGCTATAAACAGTCGACAAGCTTAAAAAAGAGACGAAAATAGTGCATTCGATTGGAAATGAACTAACTTCAAGCTACTAGACCTACCAAATATCTGGGATTATGTACACAAAAATTATAATACTTTATTCACCATGGGCGGTCGAAAAGACTACGCGCGACTTCTTGAAGGTTAAGCAAGTTTCTTTCCATACTTAAAAACTGCTGTATTGCAGAGGTGCGAGAGTGACCTAAGGCGAGTGTGTTAGGAAATTTTTGCTTAAGTGGTAGTCGTACGACGTACCGACCATTTTCTGATCTATTAGTTGTGGCTTTGTAAAAGTCATTACAATACTGATCAGGGGTTGTGACTGATATGGAGGGAGGTCTTCTAATTTCCAAAATTTTTTCAATTGAGAATTGAGGTACTCGTTTGAGATTTCCTTAACTTGAGTTGCCATTTTTGTGACTAGTTCCGCAACTAGTCGCCTTAGGACCCATCCGAAAATGGTATTTTGCGCCAAAAGTGTTTTTGTAATTTTCTCAATACCTTAGAGCAGGGATGGCCACATTTTTAGCCCACAAAGTTAGCAAAGTGCGCGTGAGGGCTAGATAAGGGGAATATCAGTTAACAGAGGGAAGGGCATAAAAAGTTGCGAAAAAAATCAATTACATTCCTTCGTAACTTAATGTTCATCGCAGAATGGTTGCGGCAATACTGACATTGTGTACAAATTAAAGAGCGGAAGTTTACTTCATATCGTAATTGTACAGTTGTGTGAACAAAAAGAGATAAACATAATTTGCAGGTTTTAGAATT